>NC_042494.1:109795309-109798793 GCF_005508785.2 Acyrthosiphon pisum | reverse complement strand
ATGACTGTAGTTGGCTTAAAAATGCAGCACAAGTGTTTTTTGTGGTATAAATTTATGACTTGGGAAAATCTTATACAAAATCAACAACTTCGTGCGTGAAAGTATACACTGACTGCAGTATATCTGTGTGTGTAATGTGTAGGTACCACATGTGTGTGTTGACGTCGTAAGAATCGAACTATTAATACACTGCAATTAGTATAAACGATGTCAGTGGGAGTATAAGCAGTTCAATCAGCTGCAGCAAAGCAATGTTTGAGATTGCCGGGAAAAAAATATTGATGAGTTACGTGGGTGAGTTGTGTGTGTGTGCCAATAAGTGTTATACGTAGGACATAGCTAGGTGTGTGCTCTTGTAATTTGTTATTAAAAACGGGAACAATGCGGTATTTTAAGCATGTGCCGCTGTACAGTGTACAACAATATAGAACAATTCGCAAACAAGTATAATAATATTAATAATAAAAAGAATCCATTGTAGTTCTTGTAGCTTAACAATAATAATATTATGACTCTTCTGGGTACATCAGCCATCAGTATAATATTATATAGAATATAGATAGTAAAATATTAAAATGCCATACCTACTATGTGTAATTATATAGGTATTAAATAAAGTAGATATGAGTACTCTTTACAAGCAAATTCAGCGTGTAGTCTTCTGGTTCAAACCGAATAAACTTCACAAAACAAAAAACAAAAATAAAGGTATCTAAATATTATAACAAGTGGTTATTTGTATTTTTTATTTTGTAAATAAATCCGCTGTCAATTTTAGTACACAATATATTACCGGACAACTTTCGATAGTTATTTTCCTACTTATATATTATTTTTATTGGAGTGATATATTATAATTAACATTACCAAAATATTTATGGGTTTTCGTAAAAACGTTAATTTTGCAGATTCCTAATCATGTTATTTATGTTCCGGCAAACACTTCTGCACAATAATTTGTAATTAATTTTTTTTTGCAAAATATCTTTATATTATATTCTGGATTTTAACTTTTTATTATCTCGGCACCATTGTTGAACATTGCTCAATGCTTATTAAGTAAGTTATAAATTACGTCAAACTGATCGACTGCAATGTCTTTGTAAACAATTAATATCATTAAGATTACATTACAATATTACATTAATAGGTATTTAATACTAAAATATACACCTATACATTTTGGCATGCGTGACCTGAAATCCACAAATCCCCCGGATGTACCCTACAATGTCGAAAATGTTACCACCGATATCACTCGATTCGTTCGATCATCAAGTTATATTCACCGGGTACCGGCAGCTATTTCAAGGCGTTGCGTTGGCATGTACATAGATACTTCATATTATATTACACATATTATATACACTGCAGTGACATAACAATTTTTATAATTAATATCAAATCGACATAATAAGCATAATATGTGACAACAAGTGTATAAAAAGCATGACAGGAAAAAACTCATTAAAGTGATGAGAGAAGTCACTTATTTATATAATATCACTTTCTATTATGTTTATGTTAATTAATTATTATTATTATACTGTGGGTCGTGGAAGATATATTGACAGTATTTACGCTTCAGGCGTCAACGAAGATTACTAGGAATTTTATTGATCAAGAGGATACGTTTTGAATTAGTGGATTCGGATGAGATGATAACCAATTATAATGTAGTCTTCTTTCGTAAAAGAATTTGGCTTCTTCATATACTGTGTTTAATTTTAGATCTGTGTGTCGTGTTAAGTTTGAAACGCGGGAAAAGCATTAATTTGGTAATTTTCCGGGACGATGTTTTTAAAAGCGCAAAAATTACGCATGTTTGACGTTGTCGTTATTATATAGTAGTATATTATATTAAAGTAGTGTGATATAATTATTATTATAAAAAAATATGATAACGATAGGCGTCGGTGACGCGAATCATGGCCGACCATCGCACGCAACAATACATAGCTAGGCAGGTATATCTCTATACCATGGTAGTCTATACATACGAATTCGTCGAGGAATTCGTTTAGTGAATTATAATCGAGTTTTCACAGAAGCGTGAAAAGTCGGAGTGACTACGGTATTAAACGGCTATTTATAATTATTCGAGTTAACGTATCTGTTGTCTACTTGTTTATACAATAATATTGTTACTAGAACAATTAAAAAATGGTTAAAACAATATTATAATACAATGATATACATATAATACTACACATATTATGCATATATTGTATACGTATATTATAATTTCGTATGTACATACTGTGGTTAATATTTCTGTGGTAAGGACTTTAAGTTAAATTAAATTGGAGATGGACATTCTACGATTCATTTTTTTACACTTTCAATACCTAACACGCTCGGTACCCACTCAACGTGTATGTGCATTGCGCATGTCTTTAAAAATATTATTTTCTTTTCGAGTTAGCTGTAACAGTTTTGAATTCAAAACAGACCTAGTTTTTTTCCAAAAACGCGTACCTGTATTACAAATTACAATGTCTCCCTCCTTTTGAAAATATCCTATTTAAGTTGAAGGTCGTTTCACAAAAATATTATTATGGTACGAATGAGTATATATGTACAATATAATAACATGGTATGTGTATACAATCTCGAGAGAAGTTAAAGAGTGCACCTATGTAAAGGTGACTTCGGAACTTCATCCCCTAGGGCTCTATAAACTACAATTACAGCGGACGACCACGACTCGTCTCAACCCAAACTAATACGACGGACTGTTATTATATAGAGGGAGTAATAATATGTATATGTCGTCGGTTATGGAAGCCGATAAAACAACTTCCGACGATTCGGCTGCGGCTGTATATAAAATATATAGCTGGTCGGGTCAACACATAGGTGTTTCGAGTAGTCAACGATTTTTTAAATGTCGAATCACGAGTGTCAATATTATGTTGAGAAATAATTATAAAATTATTCCGATACACCTTATATGCGGTTATATAATAATATTAGCCATTGGAAGTTCAAACTTGAACAATAATTATTAATGTACCTATTTAGGAACGCACATATATGTACATGCCCAGTTAACCTACCTAATTATATTATACAAATTTGTTTTATTAGAGATTTCAAGTCAAGGTATTTGTTTTTGACATTTTAATTTTAAAGTTACCCATAATGTTTGCAACTCAAACAAAAAGTCGATGTCGATACTAAAGTTATAAGCTGTTTTTTAGTATTTTTGAGTCAAAAATATATTTATATTCTATGGATATTATACCATTACTAATAAGATTGCGTTTCTCAACACGCCCCCGTTGTAATATTAGGTTTAATTTTTAAATTATATACGTATATAATATATATATATATATATATATATATATATATATATATACTGGGATATATATATATATATATATATATATATATATATATATATATATATATATATATATATATATATATATATATATATATATATATATATATATATATATATATATATATATATATA
>NC_042494.1:109781208-109795251 GCF_005508785.2 Acyrthosiphon pisum | reverse complement strand
AGCCGTGACTCCATTGACGGACGTAATTTTCATACATCTGTATCGACTGCAGCCACTTTATATATTATTATATTACTGTATTACACTATAACATTATATTATTATTCGTTTTGCGGTGGTTATTTGTGCCCGAGTTTCGACATTTGCTACACGCGTGCAAAGTGCAATAAAACGGCGCTACGGATAAGGATATTATTACATATAGATAGGTTAAAATAAAAAAATAATGCGCCATAGACGTCTATGATATAATATAATATAATAATAATATACTGTAGCCGGGCGGCCTCGGTGATATGTCGCCGCACGGTGCACAGAGGCCTGCATGTTGCAGTTTTGGACCGAGTTTAAGGCTTCTGCAGCAGTTTTATATTTTATCATGTTTGTACGAACAACATATTATAATGATATGTATAGATAAAGATATATATAGGTAGGCAAGCGGGCGAGATTTGCTTGTATTATATACATCACTGATGATGTCCAACACGATCGCTGATGCCATATGGTTTATATTGGATGATCTACTCGTTTATTATTATTGTTAGAGGTCGGGTGTATGAATAAATATAATATATACAGGGGAATTTACCAATCATGGTCACCCTATTTTTTTCATCATTCTTTGCTTGTAAAAATATTCATGCTATTATTCAAAATTTGGTTTTTTTAATTCTTTAAATATATACCTATACTTAAAGTCCATATTTTTAACTCTCGAGATTTTCTGTACTACTTAAATAGTGTCCCGTGGAGTGTACAAACTTCGGTTTTTCAAATGAAAACCGCTCTATTTACTGATAACTATTTATCGGATCATTTTTCTGAAAATGTGGACGTATTTAATTCAAAATTCGAACGAGTAGTTTTTGAGTTATTTGACTTAGTGAACCGAAGATAATTAAGAAAGAAGTCTATGACATAATAGGTTTGGAAGATAATATGGGATCTATGTTGATTTGAACATTTTAGTATTTCATATTAATCGATCTACATTTATAGTTTTTAAAAATAATCCAAGGTTAAAGTCTATTGAATAAGTATCTATTGGCTTATATAGATTATCCAATATTATATATGTTATTTTATAGTTGTGCATCTTCAACCATTTTGAGTACTATTATAATATTCTTAATTCAAACATTTTAATAATATTGAAAAACAACGCTCGTTCGAATTTTGATAAGTGGAGGTTGTAATTTTAAAAACAGAATTGTTTATCATCACAGGACACTATTTAAGAAGGTATAGGTATACTTCGTAGAAAATATCATTACTATAGATAATTCATTGATTTTTTAGAGGAAAGAATGGGACTGACAATGCTTGGTGAATCACCTTGTACCCATATAACGTCGTGTGTGTTGGTTTTGTATATAATATAATATTATATGAAAACAGAAAAAAAAATCACCACGACCGTATAGTGCAGGCCACGCGATTTTCTAAGAACCTCAGCGCAGTGAGAATCGTAATTTATAACATCTATAGTAATAAAAACACGGTAGGTATAAAAACTGAGGTCTCGCTGATTTAACATCGACAGCACAGTCATTAACTCATCATCGTAATAATAATAATAATAATAATATCTGGGCTAATGCACGACGGAAAACGGCCGACATGCATTCCACACACTCACAGACCGCCACCACATTTACCTCCCCTGCAGCGGGTTCACGAAAATAATATTGTTAGCATTACCATAGCCTGTGCACCGATTTATCATATTATTATACACCTGCAGGGATAATAATTATATTTTTTATTATATGTATTATGCATATTATTACATATATATTATTGTATTACTGAAATATTACTACCTACGAAATTAATTCCGTTATTAGTATATACGTTCGAATTATATATATTATTATATACGGAACTACGGAAGGCACAAAGTATTATATTATTATACTGTACATAATAATTAAACACATCGGTTGTCAGTTGCAAAAAAAGTTTCAAATCTTTGACAACTCCCGAACTGTATATTATATAATATCATAATTATTGTCTGTTTTTAATTTTAAAAGTTCATCGTACAATTAACATGGACGTTATTTGATTATTTCAGAGGTCATATTTCGACTACCTACTAATAAGTATAGCAATATTATTTGAAGTGACACGGTAAATGAAATACAATTTAAATGTAAATAGTTATTATAATATTATGTAAATTATACTGTACCTAGGTACATAATAAATATATTATATTATACATACCTAATGTAACAGTGACAAAGATAAAAAAAATTGAACGTGAGAATATAAATTAAAAACAAATATATCAAAGTTTTAAATTGGTAAAAATAGATTATTATTATATATACTTTGTATGTCATGTATGTATATATGTCCAGGTTTTTATATTTTGTACCTTTAGAATGAAAAATAAACGTTTTAGATTTTAAGAGTTACGCCAATCGAAGACATACCTAGTTACAGCAGTTTTTCCACGGAAAACGTGAATGTATATAATAATATATTATTTGGCATTAAATTAACTTATGGTGTCTGTTGTTGATTTAAGTAGAATGGTCGATTTCGGGGGTAAATTATGCACTGCATGTGCCCACCTGCAGAGCATAAAATTGCGATTTTTTTCATAAACTTCACGATGTATAACGCTGAGGAATAATAATAAGTATATTGTCTAATGTTTATGTAATTATGTACACAGGTATTATGTGTACAGTGAGAAACGATTACTTTTTAGCGTTTTTTCAGACAAGGCATTCATCCGCATTCGATTATTATTTTACAATATTTACATCTGGCCGCGGCCTTCAGAGAAGATTAATCTAATCGGCGCGCGATTATATTGTATATACGTTGTATATATAGGTACTCTTCGCGAGCCACTGAATGGAAATATAATTGCAAAATAATATAGTCATTCTTATATATATTATATATAGGTATTTATTTGAAATGTTATTAACAAAGTGAACATTAATCTGCTGGAAACAAAATTAAAAAAAAATCCAACTTATAGTTGGTAAATTTGTCTATACTCTACACACGCTATTACATATTTTTATCCTCACTAATTACACAGCTCCATTTATCATTTTGTAAATTACACATACACACACACACACACACATACTTATATATTATTTATTTGTATACAATCCCAAATTTTGTATTATAGAGGTATAACATACAGTGTTTATGATGTTGTATTACACCGAAACGTCAAAAACAAATTCGATTGGACAAAACCGCTAAAAGAGTGGAAAAAAATAACCGACGACTACCACGGTAGCTGTATATAATGTCTATATGAGACGCATTTTAATTGACATCAATCAGGTTGCATATAATTACTCGACAATAATTGGATTATTCTGTCGGACAAAGGTATAATTTCGAAATAAAAAAATAACGAGACGACGTTTATATTTTGATCTAATCAATCTCGAGATTAGTGTGGGAACGAGTTTTTGAGAAAAGCATTTTTCATTGGGGGTTTTTTTTCTCCTTATGTTCTCTCTTCGGATTCGTGCGACCGCATAGATTTACAAGTAAGTGTACAACATAATTTCTAGTTGTATTCCGGTGCACTGCGCGCGTATTATCCCGAGAGTTATCATCGGGTACTCGTATATCTAATATATATATATAATATAAGTAGATACCTAATAACGGTAAACATATATAAATACACGAACCGTTCCGAATGACATTTTAGTCTAAACCGTTTTTCTATATATACATAGACATATATATGGGTACATAGATGTATATATATATATACTGCATTGCAACTATATATACGCGGCTGACTCGAGAAACGCACATAATATAATATATATATAATACTATATTATATTATTATCGTATAACAAAAAGAAATCCCCGAGAGAAATTTATTATTTTCATTATTATCATTACTGTATAGGTATTATTAGGTAGTTACAAGAGTACGCCATACTCTATAATATAGATGTAGGAAAAATGAATAGAAATTAGACATAATATTATATAAGTATTAAGTACCTATACGATAATCGATTAATATCCTAAAGTTTAGTACAACAAAACTGCACGATATGGCGCAATAATTTAGTTGTGGTGGGGGGGGGGGGGGGCGAGTAATGAATGAGAATGGTGTTTTTTTGCTGGACGATTGATCCTGTACTTTTTTTTGTGGCATCTACGACGCTGCCGGAACTGCTTAAGCATTATATCGACAGTGCCGAATTATATCTGTACTGGACCAGGATTCTTAGCAGCAGTTATTTCATCACACGAATCGATTTCATTATTAAAATAATAATTTAATCCCGAGCACGCATACCGCGTATAATTGTATCTATATGATATTATCATATACCTGTAATAGCTGCAAGTGCCGCGAAGACGTCTCGGAGACTTTAACGAATGTGCGAGTTATATTATAATATATTTATAATATTATTGTGCCGGAAAATCTGACCAAGTTATTATTTTGCCATATCATCATCATATTATTATAATATACGAACGTCCTGTAATATTATATTATATGCTTATTATGACGATAGGTATTTATGCACGTTCCATATATACCTATACGGATGGATACATAACCTAACCTATAGTAATAATATATATACACCGGACACAGTGTGGCAATGCACATAATATGCAGCATATATATAGGTTTAATTTACGACGGGCGGGCGGCAGCCGAGCGGGCACGCATCATTACCTCTCCCTTATGCCGCATAGCTATACATGCTGCATATATTTAATATTAAGTACACGCGCGTATAATGGGTACGAGAAAGTCAATTTTATTTTCATAAATGAGATTCGTTAATCGCACTTATCGCGTATTCGTGTATTATATTTAATATGTATATTGTTACGGGCACGTATATTATGCGCATGTGTACACACACACACACACACACACACACACACACACACACATATATGTTTATAAATAATAATGATTATATAGATCTGCGATATTATTCTTTATACTCATTCATTTTTTTAATAGACCCGCGGAATGGGTATAGGCAGGAGGTACCTATGTATGTATATATATAGGTTGAAATGCATGTGCGGAATAAAAATTGGTTCGTTGCTGGTACGGCCGTGGCGCACGTATTATAACGATTATACGAGATTATAATGCACAGGACTCAGCCGCGTCCCGTCGGTGGTAATTGGATTCCGAAGAGACACGCGGCTATCACGATCATATTATCTATATACACATGGAAATTAGCGAATATTTAGGTTTATTATATATTATTTAATCGAGAAAAGCCTGCAATTGGACCGCAGCGGCGGTTGCGTCGATGACCAAGGCGACGACTTGTAGGTATATAGACTATAGTATACTATATATTAATATAATATGATATAGCAAGTAGGTAACTCTATAATTCTATATAGGCGGTATATTATAAATAATATTATAACGACGATTCGTGTTCGTACTTGAGTTATAAATTCGTCGGTGGTTCGAGGGATTAGTATATTATTATGATCGCAGAAAAGTACATAAAAAAAATAACCGATACTAAAATTGTGTACGTTATATTAAATTATATGAATAAAATAGTTAACTATACGTCATAATAAATCTAAACGCGTAAATAATGTTTCTCACGAGTTACGTACTATGTCTAATTAAGGAGTCAGATATTTTTTTTTACTGCTGTTATAGACGCGTGTGTGATCACTATAGTTATTCCGAGTAAATTCGAGTAATAGGCGCGCTATACGGACTAGGTGTAATTGAAAATTTGATCGTAACATTATTTTGATAACGTTCACTTAGAGACAAATTTTAAATTGCTAATTTTATTGGCGTATAGACTAAAGCGTAATAGTTATATACTATACGCACAGTATATTATATTATCGACTGCATCGCACTTTAGGTACCTGTTGCTATAATGTAAAATGCAAAACGCGTTCCCGTTCGATAAGCATTAAATTCGTGCTAAACGTTTTCTGTGCAGCACGATATAAAGGGCACCAAAAACATTAAAATAACATAAATAGATATATTATAATATACATTTTAAAATGACAAATTACCCAGAGGGAAGTTTTCTGAAATTAAAATAATTCCATCACGAGTATAAAATAATATAAATAAGGTTGCAGTCGTAGTATAATATATTTTCGGAGAATATTATAATATAATATAATATAATATTCCCTATATTATAGTTTGTATTATGATAATTGTATTAAGTATAAATAATGCTGTAATGTGAACAATATTATGAAGAAAGATGCGACGTGAAAAATAGGTCTATAATATCTAAATATAGGTGATATGAAATATGTTTTATAATTGTTCACTGTATAATATAGGTATACATACAGTGATTTTTGGTATATTAATATGGTTTGTATATATCATAGTTGATATTATTTTAATTTATAATATAACAAAGTGATTGTTTGTCACGTTCAGACGTTCGCTATGTAGGGACAATGCAACATCTAAACATTTTTATTCCATAATTAAAATCATGAAGCATTATATTATATAGGGGACTCAATATTGTTTCTAAATTGAGGGAAAATAATGAGTCACTGTAGAAATTGAGTTGAGCTATTAAGAGGTTTTCTTTAAATTTGAAAACATTGAAACTTATTATCGTAATCGGATATTTTTTATCACGTTCATTATTTATGAAATGTTTTTTAGATGAACATACATACCGTTCAAATATTTTAAGATACTAACGGAACATTTCAAAGACATTACAGATACTGCAAAAAAGTTCGAATTTTGTGTTCGAATTTACAAAGAGTCAGAAGTTGTATGTGCCTATTTATTTATTTATTTAATCTAATTTCATAATCATATGAATACGGGGCCCCCTGAGAAGACTCGTGACATATAATAATATATACCTTTAGGTATGTATAATGTGACGATGAGCTTATTTTAATGCACCCCAACAAAATCGATTTTGATAAGACTGACCAATTTATTCACCCTGCTTACCTTATATACAATAATTCACGGTATAAACAACAAAATACTTACGTAACCTAACCTAACCTAAGGACATAGGGTTTTTGCGAAAGCTATATACGACGAACATATACGAATGTATAATATAGTTGATATAGGTACCGTATAAAATATGCATTGATCACGATTCGCTGCCTACATAATATATATAATATATACACCCCACACAAAGAAAATTGTAATATGTCACAGTGTAAAATATATTCTTAGAGACGTTTATATTCCGTGTTTTACGTAATAATGCGCGAGAGACGATAATAATAATATTATTATTGTAACTGGCTGCAACAGTGTACTTATATATACGTACATCTACCTATATAATATAAGAAGTGATATACTATTTAATTTAATTTATTCCACGGGACGCGGTTTAAACGACTCATTTTTCTCGTACACCATTAGACATTTTAAGTTTTTTTTTTTTTTAATGACTGTTTTCATCATTTTTAATCTCACACACGACTTTTTTTTATATATTATATTTCCCATATGATGTAGTAGATACCGCGTTATAACACTGCAGTGCAGTCTTTATGACGACGTCCCGATACAAATCCCAGATTATGTGCTTATATGTATGCAAGTACCTACATAATATATAATAATATTATATAGGTACTACACCTTCCAGACTCGATCACCCAGTCATATCATCAATATCTTTCCACGGATCCGACACTCGTGCGCACGTATAACCTACCTAATGCACGTCATAATATAATACCTATATATACCTACATACATAATATATTTAAAAAAATCGCAATATAGTCTTTCACGCCATATATTATACATATATATATATATAGGTATTTGTGTGTGTGTGTGTGTGTGTGTACTCTAATAACATTATTATAATTTATTATGTTTATGTATTACTATTATACATACTACTTCCATAGTATACTATATACATATGTACGACATAAACTGTCAAAATAATAATCATAATAATAGAAGTAACAATAATGATATTAATATATTATATACTTACGATGACCAATGTTGAATGTTGTTAAACTACGCGCCACTATGCAACAGTAAGTACCTATACAATATAGTAGTTTAGTATCAAGTGGAAGAAGTAGTATATAGTGTAGTAGATTAGGTAGCAGTATTAGTAGTAGTAAGAATAGTAATAGTATTCTATAGTAGTGTAGTAGTTTTCGATTGTGTTATCGATACGAGTTTTGCTTCCTGTTCACCCCGCGGTCAGCATTCTCGCGCGTCGTTCGAATATAATACCCATATGATATTATTACTATATTGTATAATGTTATACATAATATTATACATTATATTTTACCAGTACAATGATCGGATCGATCGGTGTCGACTACGCTGTCAGATAACACTTTATTCTTCAATTTCGAGATATTATATGTTTACCAAAACAAAAACAGCCCGTTTCACGCACGCGCACGAACCGGCCAATATATATGAGTCCTATTATTGTTATTGTTATTATTACTATTATTATTATTGTGTACGCTTCATTACGCGGCACGGTCGCACCTCAACGTATAACATATTATATAACGTTCTTTTTTTCCCCCAATCCCCATCAGTCCACATACACATCCATCTCCCATGGGCAGACCAAATATAATTAAAATAAATCGGTCTAGGTCGCGCGTCTTTTGTACGACCCCAGGGGTCCTCAAAAGATTATCGGGCCCGTTTTGGACGCATCTAAGGTTCATGCGTCGCCAGCGGATCGTGTGAATCGTATCGTAAACACACACGTACAAAGGTATATACTCGCGTCAAGATTAATAATATCAAAATTTCATTCGGTCCATATAAATATATAGCTGGTAGTTTTATATTAAATATTATATGTTTGAATCGAAGGTACAAATCGAAATTATTTTACACACTGATCGTTTTAATCGTTTTTCTTCTTCTACCCTCGGACTATTGTTGTACCTACAATGTCCTACATACGTGAATTGACACAATTGACACAATAAAATAGATTATTATTATGTTTTAACCTTTAGCGACTTACAATACACGTTATCCCTATACGGAATACATAACATAAAATTAAAATTGTAATGTAGCCCGTGTATGGAAGTAAAGATTAACATGCGAAACGCAGAATATATTAATATTATTCAATATTGATTAGACTTTATATTATAATAAACTGGAAGCGGGTTCGTTATAATAATATTATTATTTCAGCCATGTCGTTTTTCAATTCGAATATTCAAATATTGTCATAAATCTGTTATTGATTTTGATTTAATATACAGTTAATTTTATTGTTTATAATTAAAGATTATTATATTATAATATGAACCGTTTGAAAGTTAAATTATTCATTCTCAAACTGCAGTTTAATTGATTAACCGATCGAGAAATACTGGTATTTTGGCACACGACACGGTCTTAACACATTATTAACGCGTATTGTAACAATGAAATTTAAATATTGGATTATTATTTATATTAAATACGATTACAAATCAATATTTTTTATTTTATTCACAAACCAGAAATTTAATACTTTCTGGTTTTTTTTTTCAAGCATAGATTATCAACAACTTTATAACCGTTATAATATCTGATAACACTGCAATAATTTTCGACAAGATAAATTAGACAAACTGTAAAAAAATATGAGTTGAATTCCGTTAAAAAATATATGAATTATCTACTGTCTATTATTTATTTTATTAAAAACGAATTTCAAAATCGGTTGAAAAATTGGATTTAACATCTCGATAGAAGAGATTTTTACGATATTTAAGGACAAAAGATGGATGTCAGTACCTATATATTCTTATTTACGGGTATGTCATATATAATCGAAAACTCATAATGTATGCTCTTAAAGATGAAAAATGTTAAATGTTAAAAACAACAACGTTTTCCTATTAACTCGTCGTAAACGCGTACCACTGTCATCAGAAGGGGTTGGAGGGTTTAAACACGTCGAACACACTTATCTTCGTTTTTTATAGATGTCCAACGTTCAGGCTCGATCGTATATGTTACATCATAATGATAAATTAAATAAGTATGTATACATGTATTATTATTGTATTGCCATGGCTATACTAACTGATGTGGTTAAAAATCACACTTTCGTTGCAAATCAGCAGCAGTATATAATATAACTAGCTGTAACCCGCGTGCTCCGCCCCCGTGGATAGTTATTTTAAAATTGTGGGGCTGTTTCGTGACTCCAAAAATCCTGTCTATCTATTTTGCACCGTTATTTTGTTATATGAAGAATAATTGAACTGTATGCAGAGTAGTGTAAAATTGTTAAAAACTTATCTTAACTTTTCCGTTACATGGAAAAAAAATTCTGATTGTTCAACTTCTTTTGGGTGGAATATGATGTGGAAGTAATATTTTTTTAAGTGTCAATGACATTATATTTTAATGTATAGCCATCTCGACCGGCGTTATCTCGTGAGATTCGCAGCAATATATTATCAGGTAGGCAATCTACCGACAACCTGCGGTAGATCTCGGAGCTCGTGTTGTTTGTACTGGTGGAAGACATTAGCAACAAAATGAGATAAGAAAAAAATAGTATCGTGAGAATCGTATCGTACGAAAACACAAAAATCATAGAACTGTATATTGTATTTTAACGATTTATTATTGAAAATTTTTATAAGGTCGAAAAAATCAACCAATGGATTAAAATTATAATTTATTAATTTAATGTATTATATTTATTGACAATTTTTTATAAGATTGACATTTTTAAATAACTATTTATATAAATTAAAAAAATATTAATTTTGACTCAAATGCATAGACGTAAATAGGGGGGGGGGGCTTAGGAGGGCTTAGCCCTCCCTAAGCCATCTGAAGCCCTCCTTAAGATATTTTAATATATAGGTAATCTTTATTATGATAGATTACTAGATTATGTAAAAGCATCCATCAGATCGTCACGTTATGGCGGTTTCCAATAAAAAAATTATATCTTAAAACAAATATGAGAGTTGAATGTATATTTGTAGTTATTATATATAGTAGATCTATGTCTACTCAAAAAACACTTAACCGATTTTGCGAACATTGCAAATTGTTCTTGGAGATATTAGGAAAGTTTAAAGAATAATTTGAACCACGTTCGATTTGGCATAGATACAACTATATATATTTTAATGATTACCATTTGCGTTCATAATAATATTATGATAATATAATAATATGATCGTGTGATATTATAAAATACATGCGTATTATAAAGTGTAATTCACCAAGCATGCTCACCCCATTTTTCTTCATCAATAATGCAGTAAGTTATTCAATATATGATTTTTGGAATTTTTAAATATATATATTATATTAGACCATATTTAAATCTCATAATTATCGAGGTTTTTTTTTGTTTTTGGTGATTGACTGTTTTGTGGAGATACAAACTTATGATTTTGCAAATGTCAACCCCCCCTTCGTACTGTTCATTTTTCGTACTGATAATTTTTTTGGAGGTGTGGGCGTATTAAAATTTAAATCCAAACGAGTTGTTTTTGAGTTACTTAACTTATTTTTTGTTCAAAAACAACTCACGTTTAAATTTAGATTTTGATACGTCAATGCCTTCAAAACAATTATTTATTAATAAGGATAACAGGTCCATAATATTGGATTTGGAAGATATGGGACTTTGGTAGTTTGAACATTTTAGTAATTTATGTTAATCTATCAATCATTATACATTCAAAATCATATCTATTTTGTAATGTTGAAAGCCATTTTTAAGGACTAATATATAGTATATACCTAACACTATATTTAATATAAACATTTTGAAAAACTACTCTTTCAAATTTTGAATTATATAATTAATTTTCATTAAAAAATGGGGTGTCTCATTTCAAAAATAGAAGTTTTATCTCCACAGGACACTACTGTAGTAGTAGAATAAATCTCAAAAGTTTTAAAATATGGTCATTAAGTAGATATATTTAAAAACTTTAAAAATCATAACTAAAATAAATGTATTATTAAATGAAAAATGGGAGAAGAGCATGCTTAGTGAATCATACTATATAACACTCATACACAGGCACTAACCATTAAATATAGTACTTACTATCAAATTGTTTAATAATATAATAATTATATATTATTTATGTATAGTCTGCTGAGTTCATTGTTTCGGATAACAAGCGCTCGCTCACAATTATCTAAATGGCCACAGCGTGGTTCTGTGCACAGCTCACACGACAGTACGACACAACATAATTTAAGTGACCACAGATACCTACTAATATATTAAATAATATAATCATTCTTGTTAAGACGTGTTTAAATAGATTTAAAGTACTTATTATTATATTTTGTAATTTCAAGCAATTCTGTATTTACCAACAAAACCTTGAAGGACAATGACGTTGATAATATGTTTTATAATAATTATGTTTCTTAAATTTAAATAACTTATGACTTATGAGTATTACCCAAGTAAAGTCCTTTAATATAATATCTTTATATATAACTATTTCTCCTGTCCATGTGTTTATCACTGACCTCATCCTAAAAGTCTGGACCGACTTTGATGAAATTTTTTGTGTGTGCTTGAGTGGGTCCTTGTATGGTTTGAACTTACAATTGGACCCGTGAGGCCCAACTCGGAGACCCGAGGACTCGGAGCCCCCACCCTGTGCTCAAACAGGGATTTTGAAATTTACGATGGACTTTTTTGTTAATGAATGGTTGTTATTGGTTATAGGAGACATAATTAGTAGAAATTTATTTATTTGTTTGTATATAAATGGTTGCCATTAGTTACTCGGGTGGATGAGGTAAAAGAATCCATCAAATCGTGATTTGGTTTTGGCTTCGAATGAAGAAATAAATTATATCTTAAAACAAATATCAGATATCAGGAAAGTTTCAACAGCAGTTATTTTTAAATGGTTGCAATTGAATACATATTATATTAAATATTAATGTTATAACTATATAGAAGAAATAATATGGTGTATACATTTTGTACAAATATATTTATTAAAAATACAAATCTTTGGCCTGGAAATCGTCGGGCGGAACAGCTAGTATAATTTTAGAACACAAATTGTATACATGTTTTTTTTTATAAATTATTGTAGTTTTTACCTTTTTTTGTTTTATTTATAATATAGAGATAAGACCTACATAATATGTACCCCCAGCGTTTCTCAATCTGTGGTATGCGTCCCACTTGTGGTACGCGGAAAGCTCATAAGTGGTACACATAAAAAAGGCCTCTTTATAAAAAAATAAAAAGGTGGGTAAGTGGATATCGCTCTGCTGTACAGTAGGTTACAAGTGGGTCACTGTATAATGGATAGTATTAAATTTGAATTCAATGATATAATATCACTGTATAAGAAAAACGATTCTGAGCGGAGACGGTTTGTCTGTCTAGGTCTTAGATATACCTATTATAGGTATACTTATCTATAGTATTAAAAAAAAAATTGACCTATAATAGGTATCAATTATAAATTCCAAATTAATCATATCACAATATCCATTAGGTAACGCGTTATACATCAACAATAAACCATGGTACTATCATAGATAATATATAATAGTATACTTTAGATGTTTCAAGTACCCACGAATAATATTATACAATCACAACAAAATAACTAAAATAGTTATTCCAGGTTTTTTAATATGTAATTTCGTCCAAATTTGAACTTAAAATTACTATAAAAATAAACTGTGATAATTTATTTCTTAGAATTTTTGGTAACAGAGTTAAATATTTACGTGGAATCTTGTTTTAAATTTTCAATCCTTAGATATAAAAGTTGAACATTTTATAATTTTTTAACTAAAAAATAATTATTCAATTTTAAATTTGATAAATTTTGTCAAAATTTCAACTTCAAATGCTTATAAAAAATAATTGTGTCTATGTATTTTTAATATTTTTCAACTGCTAGTGTAACAATGTATCAGGAGCCTTGTATTAATTTTTACACTTTTTGGCCCAATAGATAAAACTTTATTGATATTTATAGAAAAAAAAAAACTAAAAAAATTGAAAACTTACAATG
>NC_042494.1:109752018-109781158 GCF_005508785.2 Acyrthosiphon pisum | reverse complement strand
CAGATGTTGTAAAATATGAATTTAAAACGCTCATAAAAATTTAATTTGAGTTTCTTATAACATTTTTTTTTTTGATAAAGGTAGATTATCCTATAAAGAATCTTGTATTACATTTTAAAATCTTAGTTCTAAAAAGAAAAATTTTTACGAATTATTAACTCAAAATAATTTGCTAATTTTCGTGATTTTTACATATTTTGTCAATTTTGAACTTTAAATGCTAATTAAAAAAAACTGTGACTAAGGATTTTTAATATTTTTCAAATGTCATTGTAACAATATAGTAGGAGCCTTGTATTAAATTTTCAAGTATTTTTACTCAACAAATAATGTTTTATTGACATTCATAGAAATAATAACTAATTAAATTGGATACTGAAATTTTCCGTAAACAGCTCAAAACAAATCAAAATATTTTGAAAATTTATCATGTATAGAAAATGGAAATATAAACAACCAGTGAAAATTTCATGTATTTACAGTCATTCGTTTTAAAGTTACACCAAAAACCAAAATCAATTTTCTCGAAAATAGATTTTGCGTAAAAATTCCCGTTTTTCCTTAATTTTTCTTTTGTTTTTCACGGCGCTTTTGAAAACTATTGGAAAAATTTTATTTTTGACTCCCCAAAGTACCAACTAGATTCACTTTCCTATCAGAAAAGGTACTGTTGAAGAAAATCCAAGCACTTTTACTGTCCTAAAAGGTGATGTGCAGACACACAAAAAAAAAACACACATCATTGTTAAATCAATACATGCATCGTTCCACTCAGAATCTAAAATGGAATGGATCCTTAAATACACATTAAATATTATTTAATTTATTTCATTATTTGATATTAATACTTAATAATATAAATAATAATTACTGCACATATTTTATTTTATTTTGGTGTATTAAATGATATGTTGTCATAATTTTGTAATTCCTAAAAAAACAATTTCATATATTATAACTACATAACGTGATGAGAAAAATAATGTTATTTTTTCATGACAAAGTGATTATGCAAGTGGTATATAAACATTTTCATTCTGTGTGGGTGGTATGCGGATATAAAAACGTTGAGAACCGCTGATCCAGACCTAGAATAAAGAAACCAACATGGGCCATCAAACGTATCTAAAGTATTTAAAAACAACTTTTAAGTATTGGAAAATATTTGAAATACTATTTTAGTGTGTTAATGTTTAAATACTTATTGGAAAATATATTTAAATAATAAATTAAATAATTCTCTTCATTAAGTATTGAAATAGTTACTTTTAAAAAGTATTTTTTAACAAGTATAAATGCAATGCCCCGTCGGCTCTATGTATACAATACATAATATTTGAACTTGTCTAAAAGTTTTCCAAACAAATTAAATTATATTATCATTTTGTTTATTATTAATTATTATTATTATTTCATTCCTATTATATGCGCGCCTGTGATGCACACCGTCTAATTCTATGGGAAAATAGCATGTAAGTAGTATTTTTTAGAATTTTTTTTTTTATTATTTTTATTTAGAGACTACTTTTTTCTTCTTTATAGGCAATCATTTTGTTTCAGCTATAAAGTGTTGTCGTTAACCACAATAAAAGTTATATATAATTATCTACTCAGAACAATTAAAGTAAAAAATAATTTTTGTTTGAAATAACACTATATATCCTACGATTGCCGTAATTCATAGTATTATAGAATTAAATATAGTTGAAGCCATACTCTATAATTTCAAATTATCAATGTTTTTCTGTAAAACTGATTTCGATGCGCAACGAATATGTATTCTAACCAAACAATATGTCATGGTATGTTTAGGGTTTCGTATATTTCATCCTATTTTATAAAGTCATAAATAATCATATTATTTTAAGTCATACCTTGTAATACGCAGAAAGGTAATTCTCCACTTTTGCAGTCGGTTTTGAGACCCTGAAATTGGTATGAACTACTACTATTGGAATAATCACAAACGCGTGTCTCACGGTCAAGGTCAGAGGGGGGGGTTAATGTAATTCATATAATCGAACGTGTCCTGACTGACTATCCCTGACTGATAAACGTAGAACCTAAATAATGATAGTACCACCATGTAAATGTGCACCAGGAAAGCATCTTCTTAAATTCGCATTTTAAAGTGGTGATTGAACAAGTATTTTGAGATTCAAGATGATCGATGAAAATTTAAGTCTTGAACACCATACAACGAATATTAGATATTAAATAACGAATTGAACAAAGCACTATTAACGGACAACGAAGTGCACGGGCTCTGCTAGTATAATATTATATAAATATTACAACGAGATTAAACTTAAACATTTCAATTAATGAAAAACAAAATGATAAATACCTACAGAAGGTTTTTTTGTTTTTATCTAATAGGTAGCAACGGTGTTTCTGTTTAACACCCACGTTTAGTATATTATAATAAAACTGCTGTATACGAGTAACTTAGGAATTATAAATATACATATATACATAGTATTACATACTGTTTAAATGGAGGTAAATAATATTTAATGATATTTTCGAAAAACTAAAAGTTAAAAATAATTGGCACTTTAAAGTCAACCGCTTATATTAGTGAAATCCCTGAAA
The DNA here is from genome assembly GCF_005508785.2 of Acyrthosiphon pisum. Classification (NCBI taxonomy): domain Eukaryota; kingdom Metazoa; phylum Arthropoda; class Insecta; order Hemiptera; family Aphididae; genus Acyrthosiphon; species Acyrthosiphon pisum. The sequence goes on along the minus strand of NC_042494.1, from coordinate 109,778,563 downwards.
TACGACGAGAGCAGTTTTTATTACACTCAGCGTGTGCTAATAATAAGACAGTGACAACTCTGTTTCATTGTCGGGCTATGCTAGGTGCACCTAGGTTGGGGCTTAGATGTGGTTAGTGGTTACCACCCTCAAATATGTTGTTAGCCCTCCCCCCCCAAATAACTTGGTTGATAATTATATACTATTATGTACTAGTGTATTTATTTGTATAATGCGACGAATAAAAATAACTGGCTATAGACAAGCATCATATGACGGCAAAAGAATTATCAAACTCATCACTGTTAAATATTGAAAAGATTTAACAAATCAATGAAAAACTAAAGATATTATTAGTAAATTTGCAACTGAAGACTGGAATATTGCTTCAATAAAGATACCAGCTATAAGTTGGCTAGTTATTTCTATTATTGATATTTTATTTAATTGATTTATTATTATTATTACAATTATTGTGAATAAAATAATAAAGTAATTTGTATTGTGATTTAATGGGACTGGGGTACATAATATGTGATATGCTACGCAGTAAGCTTTATATTATAATTTTAGCACCACCAACATTTAAGGACTAATAGTGCCTATGTGTCGCACAATTGCACCCTCCGTAAAAAGTGATTGTTTTAGTTAGTTATAATATCATCTAGGTAGATAATAGAGAACGATCATACTTTCTAAAGCTATGTATTGTATATCAGTAGTGTATTCAGTATACACATATTATTATTTATTATATACATGTTGTATTGTGTACAAAATGTGGTCTCCTGGGGGATATGACCCGCATATCACCCCTCTATGATACGCAACTGTTTTATATATGCATGTCGATGAAACAATATATTATATTTTGATAAATATTAAATAATGAGATATTATATCATAGTTAAATATCGCAATATTAAACAAAGTATAGGTAATATTATAATATTATACAAAGTGTAACAATTCAAGCAGACATAGCGTGTTTGGTAATACTTAAATAACACATATTATTATATAACAACGTGCCTTGTTTAGTACTTGTATTATAGTAATTGGCACAGATATTTATTTAATATTATATTACATTTAACATTTTAACGAATAATCGAAAATCGGACGGATGGTTATGCGATATTGCGTGAAACGTGTGCGTCTGCGTGTGATGTACCATATTATGTGCATTGTGCAGGTTCAAATAGTTTTTGTTAAGGTAGTTTTTGGGCGTTCATAACAAATAACAATAGTGTTTTTGGTTTGTATTGTATAATATAGAATTCCATATTCGAACAAAACCAAGATCTCGTCATATTGTTCTGACGAGCGTATGAATATATATAAAAAAAATTACACCACTTGTATCACGGAACACACGTGTTGTATACGCACGAAAAATTATAAAATATAATTATAAAATATAGGTATAATTATTATTAAATTATGTAAGAACGCAGGCTAAGGTATTCATTCCGTATTAATTATTACTATTTTTGTGATTACTTTCAGGTCTAGGTATATAAAATGGTTAAGAATAATAAATAATAAAATATCCGTAACATTTTTATGCGAATAGGGTTCACGTTCACCCGACGGGGAATTATATACAGCTTTGAATTGTGGAATAGTATAATATCCGACGGAAATAGTGAATAGAGATATTATTATATGGTTCGCGCGAATTATAATGCGTTAATCATATTTTTAAATTAAACAAATTAAACATGTATAGGTACCTACATCGTTTCAAGTTTTTTTCGCGTCAATTATTATATAATGTTATTACATTGTTTACACCGTTAAAATATAAAAACGACCTGGCTGACGTCTAAAGCGAGCACGACTCTTCAAATTAGTTACGATTTTTTTTTTATTATTATTATCGCATCTAATTTATAATAATATTATACACGACTACAACAAAACAATAATATTAAACGAGTTAATCGTACAGTGCCGCTCGCGCACAATATCTATTTTGTAATTATATATATACGTGTACGCCAGTACGTTGCCTACACGGGCTATGACGCGGTGTTACCCGGCGTTGAAGTTTCCGCACAATTTAATAGTAATATAGCTAAAGATATTATACGATTCGTTATCGAGGTACTATTATTGTTAATTGGTTTTCGTAGTGTTTTACTCGCACACGATAAGAATATGTGAGTTTCACACCGTCCGGTTAAGGTCGTCTGGGTGCGGTAAAGACGAGGGTGTAATATCATATATTATAATATATATATGTGGGTACCTCTTTGATACGCATACTTTGACACTTTTGGAGAATCAAATATTACCTTATACCGACCTATATATAATATTACGATTATCGTTTTGGCCGGTCTGCCGCTGAAGTCTCGCCGTAAGTTTCAGTTGAAGTCTCCGAGCAACAGAAACACCCAACACGCAACCTGTTGCTGCACATCATACAGGGCGGACAGTGGGTGTATTCTATAACGTTTCGGCTAGTTCGTTTCATACGTATGGTGGCAAAAACACCTCATCGGCACACCCTGTACGCACATATATCATTAATTTATTGTGAATAAAATAGTATATTATAGTATGCTCGTCTCGACGTGTTGGCAACGGTGGGCGTCTGCCCATTAAAAGACACTAACTAACGTTATATACAATATACATACCACATATTCACACATTTGTCTATAAATACACATAATACCTATACGTATTACGTAGGTATATGTATTATTCGTATTCGTTATTATTATTACAAAATATTTTAATATGTCAGCTGGTGTAAAAAAGTAAAAAATAAAAATACCCTAAATATAAAAGCATTATCGTACGCCGTGGTTTAAACAACGATAACAATATATTATTATTATTATTATGTCCGAGGACTAACTACACCTATATTATGCACAGTTATAACTTATAAGTAAGTGTACTCCGCGTACTCCGTAAATTTAATGGCCATCCAAAAACTTTTCCGAGACGAATGATTTTTACTACATCGATGACCGTCAATATGAAATCATATATTATAATATATCGGGAATATAATATGTGCAGCAGTGCAATTTGGTTTTTATTGTTTTTTTTTCACGTTTCGATAAGGGCGTGAACCATTTTCGCGAATGCGATAAAATAGTAATTATTATAATACACACACACACACACACACACACAAACACTCGCACGTACACGCATAAACATAAAAATAATGATCCGACGGAAAAGTAACTATATTATAGTAATAATAATATACCTAAATATTATATTATACACTCCTTCGAATTGAGACGATGGTGATGGGCGATGGCGGGAGTAATAATATAACAAACAACCATAAAAACAATTTATATTGCGCGAAAATACTTTATCAAAACAACGCATTCAGTTTCGACACAATCAATATTATAATTCGCCCTTCGGTTGTTTCGTTGACATATCGAAATGTTTCTTTTTTATATTTACATATATATAATACCAATAGTTCGACACCAATAAAAAAACATAAAAATTATTTTTGGTTTTTTTTTCTCCGTTAATTTCCCATTAGGTAACATTTATTACGGTAATTTAAAAAAAAAAAAATTGACGGATCTTAATCTGGGATTAGATTACTAATGGACAAGGATGAATAAATCGTAAACATTTGTAATAAGTTGATATACTAAAATCTTAAAAGTAACTAATGTTATTATTGCGAGTAGGTATTATCTATTTATGGTCACATTCGCCGCAGAATATATCATCATCAACTGCTGAGATAAGTAACTGGTTTTTGTTTAATCATTTATTTCGGTTCAAAATTATATATTAAAAAATATTCCACCTATTCATACTTAACGGTATAATTATAATTAGCGGCTTGCACGGGGTTGCATAATTGGCCAAAATATTATAGCGATACCATACGCATATTACCTTTATATGGCTACCTATATAATGTTATATAAAACTGCAGACATTATATTAAATGCGACAAATTATTAGACGTATATAATAAATAGAGCTGTTGTCCGAGTCAAACATATTATTTTATAGCTAAGACGGATAGCGACATTGTGTCTGAGTATATGATATATTATCTCATGTCATTATATTATTATAGGGCATAAAATATGAGGTGCCCGAAAATTGTCGGGTTTGAAAACTCTTTTATTATTAACAAAACCTAACCCATATAATATAATGTTATATGACCCGAGATAGACGATATTTCATGACGTGTGTTTTTTTATATCTTCGACTCTCCGGGCATTCGGCACGTCCGTCCGGAAATAGGTCAAAGGACCGCATACGTACCTATATATGCGCCCTGATGCGGCTAAACCAACGCCTCAAAGCAGGTCCATTTATTTAGGTGGGTAGGTATTATATATTATATAAGGGGTATACGTAATAATATACAATACTAACGCCGCCGTACGTATTATCCGCTTTTCCATCATTGGTAGAAAATACAGTTGTCCAATAGAATATAATGCACAAATATGTAGGTACCTATATATCCCTATATATCCCCAGTATAATATGATACATATCATACAAAAACGTTATATTTAATCTTCTTACCTCCGAGTTTATTAACAATAATAATATAGATGCATGTCCAAACATCAAGGGTGTAACGACGAATTGCACAATGTCGGGGTCACGCAATATATATAACACAATATACCCTATAGGCGCACACCACTATTATAATAATGCACGTTTCGGGTGATGAAAAAAAGGCTCGACGTGAATGAATTATGATGATCTTCGAAGTGAATACCAAACGAAAGAATCACGCAAATCGCATATCTCTGTTCCTTTATAATATATAAAATATGTGAAATCGAGTTTTGTTGCTATCGCCTATCGGCTAATCTATCTGCAGAAACGACTGGACCGATTTCAATAGAAGTTGTATCAATGGGTTTCTCGAGACTAGGAGAGTGTTTTTAGCTCCTTTTCTAACCCCTATTGGTTTCTATAGGGAGTATCACAATCACATACGGATTTCGTTTCGTTATACCGTAACAGTATTTATATTGCGATTGGGAATTAATAAATTAAGTGACCATTAAGAGGAATTAGTGACCAGTGTCATTTTTAATTAATCAAAGTTAGTTATGTCTTATAATTGATTGTTTTATTAAACTGATCAGTGATCACTGATATGTAAAGATTTCATATAAACATGGTGTTAGAGGGTATGTAGGGAGGGGGCAAAGACCCCACCATGGCATATATTGGAACCAACAGTAATTTGCATCCAGTGAGCTAATTATCTGCGGTCGTCCATGTAATTATTATTTTATTAAAATTTAAAGGGATCGAGAGTGGGAAGGTACTAGTGGATTCAAATGTTTAAATAAATATTCACTTCACAGCTATTAAAATTGCGGCTATTACCTATATAATATAATATTATATCGACGACGAGTTTGTGGCCAATTCCGGGACATGTGTGATCTGCCCGTGAAGAGATACTGAAAAGAATGCGTTTTAACTGAAACACCATCATACCTAAATATATATTATGGTGTTGTAAACTTGTAAATAAACATATATATAGATACCTAACTGCGCAGTGCATGGCCCAGACGCAATCGGTTGGTGCTATAATAATATAAGAAGAAAATATTGACGTCATACTCGAACGAACATGGACCACTGCAATATAAATAAACGCGCGTGTAAGTCTCTCACTCACACAGTGTACAGCCCAATGTATATAATGTAATATGGAACCTATTAAAATTGCGTGAACGATGTGCACACGGAGAGTGTTGGCAATTCCAATTCTGTATTTTGAAAACACGATAGGTATACATGTATATAATAGTTATATGCTTATATAATAAGCATGTGTTGTATTATAGTATACAATATGTCCTACGCACAATTTTGTCCAAAATATATTATAATATTCCATTTGTAGAGAGAATATTGCCAGTTATTATACTAATATAATACCTCTAACATTTCCAAATTCCAACGACATTTATTATGAAAATAATTGACTGATGCATAAGAGTAGGTATATAAGATATATTATGTGTCTAAATAAGTTTTTACTATAAACTATACCATTGATTAAATATATTTATAATTGTATATTTAATCAATAACTATACACTATAATAATATGATTTAAATTAGTATAATTTGTAAGACTGTCATCTAGTATAATATAATATAATCGTTTTAATCGAATTAATCCGTAATCCGTAATAAGAACCACGTCCTTTTAGTTGAAATATCGAAAACAAACAATATGCGTGTTGTAACATTCACCTTATTTACATTATATTTGATAGTTATTACATGATTAATTTGAGTGTAAATAATGTTAATTTTTTAATCGATTTTCACAATATATTATTATATATTATTTTACACATATTATATTAATAATTACAGCTATAATTTGTACATGCATATTGCCGAATTCAACTGAAGCCTTATTAATTACGTGCAAATGTGCAACCAAGGACAATAATTATTTAGAAATTAAGCAAAAATATCAGAATACTAATCAAGCTTATATTATATGAAAAACGAAGACATAAAAAATTTGATGTTATTATTATTACCTATATATGCATTATTATTGTTATTAATACTCATTTATTATTAGTATAATTTAAATGATTTTTTACAAATCATGTTTTATGCAGCACTGTTGTAGTTGCAGTTGTTATATTTATTATTCATATCGTTATATTATTGTGAATACCTATACGTTAATATTAAACCTATTAGTGTATAATTGTATTATGATGCTATCAAAATACTGTTTATATGTAAAATAAATAAATAAATTATAACGTTGTATAACACATTTTTGTTATATTATTATATGAGTGAAATTGAAAAATATATTTTATACGGTTTTCCGGCACTACCAACCGCACATACGATAACTTATGAACATAGATTTTCTATATTATTTCGCTTAGTCACTTAGGTATGTATTTATGTACTTACTATAGTATAAACTACATATATACATAAGTGTAGTATATTGCACCAAACATTGTACCAATTACCTTAGCCGGTTGACAGTCGTACACAACTCGAGAAGTGAACGAGAAAAAAATTTGTCGTGCTACCCGATTGGTCACGTTTTTCTGTATTATTATTATTATTATTATTTTTTGTTGAACCACCCGACAACCTTGGGGGCTTATGATATTATGTACCTGCCTACACGGACTCTAAAACCTTTGACTGCATCGTAATGGTAGGTATCTATACATATTACACAGATTATTTCGGTCGGCGTTTTCAGAGTAATATAAATAATAATATATTACTCTTTTTTTTTGTACCTACTACGCTGACAATCCGGTGCAGTTGCAGTGTAAACCGTTGATACGTGCACTTGGACCCTCGTAAAGAGATTTTCTTTCGGAGTTCGGGCACACCACAGTGTGAAAAAGACGGCTTACCCAGACCTGCAACAATGAGAAAAGGATTGGGCTTATATATTATATACATGACAATTTATCAATCATTTCAGTGTGATATAATGCATTTAACTAATGTAGTTCTACACATCCAACCAGTCTGGTCATGACCTATAATGGTTTTAGTATCTTCCTACTCTTAAAAAAAATACCTATGTACATATATTGTATCAACAGCGTTAAAAAAAAACCAACAGAATAACGATCGTTTAAACTGCATTTTTTTTTGTTCAAATTTCGAGTGCTGTTGCGGAGAAGCGAAAAAAGTGGAGAAGAATTTTCCTATATATACGTATACGTACAACTGTTATTTAGTGCTGGTCAATTTGTATTTTGTTTTACGAGTACGCAATTTAAAATCGAATAAAAAACTGGAGACTGAAATTCAAACGTTAAAGTTTGACATTTCTCAAACGACTTAAAAGTCCAAATGATATCTTATAATTATTGCTTGTAATATTGTTCAAAAATATAACTTCATAAAATCAAATTTAAATCAATTTCCACACGAGGTGAAATTTAAATTCAAAAAGTCGTACTTAATACGCTTATCCCTCTTATTTTAGATATTATTTTAACCACCACGGATAGATCATTATTTGTTATATTTAATTTTATAATCCCCTCTTACAAAAATTAATTTTTTTTGATTTTCAATTTTTTTTAAAATATTTTACATCATTTTACTCGTGGTATATACGTGCTTTTGTAAAAATGCAAAGGGAGCAATGTCCTCTCCTGGTCACCCCTGTAGGCGGCCTTGATAGTGAGCTATATAATATAAATATTATACTAGTATAGCTAGGCAGTATTACTATACATTAAAGTCATATTATTTCGCACCGTGATAATAATATTATATATCAGAAGAAATTAATCAATTAAAAATGTATAAAATAATATATATTTTATAATACGCGATTCATATCTATAAATACGCGCAATATAATATATATATATATATACACAATACACCGCACAAATCGTATTATAATACATATCTATAGCTATATAATCTATATAGTTATTTATACAGGTTGATAGATATATTTTAATTAGAACGAACGCGCATAAAGACGTTTTATCCGCATTACTGATGGTCCCGAGTTCAACCATATAATATTATATATTATATTATGTAGATACCTACATAGGTAGCAAAGTAGGTATATATAAAATGTATATACTACACATATGTGACTTCTGCTGTACATATAACAGCAACAACTAAAATTATTACTAACGTTTTGCTCTTAATTTATCGGAGGATAACTATAATTACTGTCTTCGGCAGTTCGGCTATAGGTAATATGTAATATGCTGCAGACGCGCACAATATTAACGCATCATAATATACATCGGATTCGATCGATAAAGATAAATTAAATTATAATTAAAATTATATATTGGGACATGGGATATATAATGTATATTATACTATAACGGTTAATCAGCCAAACATTCCATCGATTTGATCCGATACGCGTTTATATCTGCTATATATTTATGTGTGTGTGTGTGTGTGTGTGTGTGTGCGTGTATGTGAAAGAAACCAATGAGAGAAACTTCAAATTCAAAAATTCTTCTTTTTTTTTTTTACTAAGATAAGCCATTATTAGCCTCCAAAAAATCTTTTCATTACGACTCGTCCAGCAAAAATTGTAGATTTTACATTAAATTATACAATTAATATTTAATACTTTTGAATAATACATATAATAAGATATGTATAAAAAAACAAATCGCGTGCAAACCGCGAGTGACGGCACTGTGGCAATTTATCAAAATATTAATCAAACAGGATTTGATCAGATATTATTTATTTGTATTTTGTTGTATCGGACTGTAGAAATCAGACATAAATATTGTAATATATCACATGTGTGCGTATAGTACTTATAATATCCAACAATCTGTCAGAAGCCCTTAACATACATGATGACATTTATAATTAGGTAAGTCTAATTTAATTAATCGATTGTAATTATTTGTATAATATGTACATGTACATTGTAATTTATGACAAAGAGTAAACGAAAGTGTATGTTAATTCATTTCAGCAAATGGCCAAAGTCACCGAGGCCTTATTAAAAAGAAAAAAACCCAAGCACTCTACTTGATATTTTTCCTCTACGAGGAAAATCTATGAATCATAAATATGTTTTTGTTTAAGTAAACATGACAATATGAAAACCTTGCGAAAAATCGGTCAGAAACATTTTATCGTGTATCCAGCCCAAAAACATATTTATGATAAAAAAAAGACTCATAATGTTCATGGACGCGTCGAGTGATTTGCAATATTGCGATTTTTCACTCAAAGAAAATCATGTCGTAACAAAATGTATAAGGCACCTAAATAATAAAGTTAATTGTATGGTGACTATATTGTGATTAATTTATTGTGGTCGAGTATTTTGATCATGGAGCCGAATAGTTCTCGAAACAAAATCGATCGTTTAACAATATAATAATATATACGCGATAACGCGTTTTAGCCTTGTGAAGTATTTTCGAAAAACCGTTTTCTTTCCCTCGTCGTCGTCGGCGCGCGTACCTATATCGTATTACCCAAAAAACCATGCGTACCTACCTATATAATATATGAGCGTGCAAACGAGCGCGCCGAGTGTGAGAGTAGTTTGGATCTCTCTCTCTCCCTCTCTGTCACACTCTCTATATACCTATATATACCTACATACACGTACATACACATAATGTAGAAAGAATTCCGCCTTAACGCTTCGCCCTAAACGTATCAAGTTGCCATTTCGATCGGTTCTCCTATATGTATATGTGTCTTGTGTATACATACATACATACATAGGTATATATACTAGATACCTATATATATACACACACACAGGCCGCAGCTGTTGAACTATACGCGCGCGCGGCATACACGAAAAGGAATGCACGTGAAAATAATAATGGTAAATATGGACCTGTTTAACCGGACATTCTTTGTTTGTGATGATTTTTTTTGTCTTTTCGTTTATTTTTTCATCTCGACCGTCGTCGCACGCAGCGTATACATAGATTCGACGACGAAGACTACGACGACGACGATGGTTTTTCTCAAACAAACAAAAGTAATCGATCACTTACTCCAGGCAGGCGCATTGCTATATTATACACTGTCGTGGAGGACAACGCGACGACGGTATATTATATTAGGTGAATATAAATTAAATATATACCTAGTATGAAGACTGGAGGTGGTGCCAGGGGTACCACTTTTCTGATGTAATAGTATTATAATATAATATGTAGTTACTTAAAGTATATAGATAGACTTAAACATCATTATAATTTTGATCGAATTAGGTGGACATGACGTCTTCGTTTTTAAAGTTTCAACTGCTTGGTCCTCCTAATGGTTCCGATAGTATTATCATTATTATTATTATGACAAAAATCTCATCTCGCGTAATTACTTGCCATATATATCTATACGCATATATTATAATACCTACTACTTACAAGTAGTATATTGTGTATATTTTGAGTGACAATTATTACGAATAATGAATATTATTGATAAACGCTTTACACATCCTAGAAATTGTATTAGGTAGGAACTATATTATTATAATAATTGGAATAGGTACCTATTATATTATATACTTAATATACCTACACATCGACTTTCATAATAACTTAATAACTTTCACTAATTCTGACATAGGTACCTTTTAGTCATATTTGATTACTTGTACATTGATTTTTATTTACACTCGGTGGTACGATAATAATCATTGAATTTTTGTAAAAAAATCTACCTTTGACAGAAATCATTCGACCGATTCATAAAATTAATGATTTAAACATCATGTGTTAATTTTAATTATCAACTAATGTAGTATTTGTCTAAAGGTATATGCAGGGACTGGAACCTCACCGAAAAGAACCGGTTTTGGAACCGAAACCCTTATTTAAATTAATTTTAGTACCGGAACCTCACCGGAACCCTTATTTAAATTAATTTAAAAACTGGAACCTTACCGGAACTGATACTTTTACCTACTTAACACATTTTTTTACATAAGTATAAAACCAAAACAAGTAACACATTTTTATTTTTTAAGAACCAAAAATAAACCGAAACCTAAATTTTAGTTTTTCTGGGAACCGGAATGGAATCAAAACCGAAATTTTAGTTTTACTGGGAACCTATCAGGAGCCGGAACCGTAAAAATCATCAAGGTTTCAGTCCCTGGGCATATGACATAAATAATAAATTATAAAAAATATTTAGATTTATTTGTTTTTTCTCCATTTTAAATTAGTACACTGTTATACTTGGGCGGTAATGTTTATTTTCCATAGAACTATAAAAAGTGATTTATTTTCAAATTAAAAGATAGATTGGTTCGATAAATTTAACAATACGATACAATCTGTGATCTGCGTGCAACTATATTACGTTTTACGTTTATTATATTGGGTTATTTATTTTTTTTGTGAAGTTTACATAAGATTATTTTTAATGGGGTCGAAAGCAAAAAATCTCGTACGACCATCGCATCGTCGCTGCAGTACGAAAGAGAAACAAAAATTATTCACAAATTAGAGCTATTATGGAACAACATTTTGTGGCGTGGGATGTGTATACGAAAAAAAAAAATATGTATATCCAAGCAAAATGTTGCTGCAGTCTTGGCGATTATTCTTTGTACTGTCAATAATACCTACAAGATAATTTCGTTCAGTTTTAATTAGACCGAAGTTAAATCCAATAATAGGTATAATCTCGATATTGAACTGGGTTATGGTCGGCAGGGAGGGGGGTGAGAAAAAAAGCGGTATTTCAATTATTTAGTATATCCAGTGGTAAGTAGCCCACTGCAAGTATATAATAAAAACATATATATATATATACATACATATAGGTATAATACGCGCCGCCGCTATAATTTAAATATATTAACGTAAACGGAAAACGACCTTGAATATTTCAAACAAAATTAATTGAGGTAAAAAACACAATATTAACAATGAACAAAAGACTGTCAACGTCGTCCGAACTAATGATATAACATGTGTGCGTTGTGCGCGTACATATTATATACGCTCATTCTATATATTCTATAAATTATATTACATATTAACGATAGGATTTCTGCACTCCTGCCCTACACACACACACACACACACACAATATCAGATATAACTATAATATATTATTTGTATTAATATTCAAATACAGTAAGCGGCGGTACATAGCTTGAAGGATATTCGTATTACTATATTATATTATGGTAGTACCTATGTTTTTATACCAGGGTACACGGTGGTGGGTATATATTATATAATATATAACAAAATAAATGAAACGTGACTAGTGAGTCACGGCTATACACTGAAGTCTCAGAGTCTATATAGAATTTTACCTATATGTGAAACAAGTTAAGATTACAAACACATAAATGCGTAAATAAAAACTCTAAAAACCCACCAAAAAAATATTCCAATAAATATAAAATAATAATGAATATTATAATATAGTTTATTATTTCATCCTATAATATTCAACTAAAATATTTTGAATTGGTATTCATTACACGCGGTTTACATCTCGTAAAATTGCAACCGATCATCATCGATGTACGTGCCCACGTATACATTATTAAGCTGGTTGTATAACCGGGGTGAATTTAAAAATATGTTATGATTACATACTCACACTAACGTTTAAATTGCGTCCTAGCCAATTTCTCATACACGATTTTTTTGTGCTAAACTTGAAAGAATAGTTTATACAAATTGTAGCGAAATATTTGCGTCGAAAACGTGAATGAGCTATCATTTTAATAAATTAAAAGTGTCTTGTGTACAGGTGTGAATTCAGGGGGAGGGGGGGCGACTGGACTAGTGTGATCGTGCACCCCTTGTCATGAAAGCCACCAATAAAATTGTTTTTTTTTACAAATTACGTAATCAAGAATAGAAAGACATAACACCTAACTAATTTTTTTTTTTTGAGAACCCTAAGTTAAAAATTTTTAGTTCTACACCTAGTTGTGTATTCAAGTCTTTAATTTAATTATGGAGTTAGACGACGTTGTAGCTGTAGCTTATTATGTATTTCACAGATGCCACCAAGTGCAGTAAAAAGAAGAAAAGCTACAATATAAACGCGTTATTGGGTGCATCCAATGAACCAAGAAGAGGCCTCAAATAAAACAATTTCAAATTAATCTTATGACGTTGAGAGCTCATCCAGAAAAAAAATATTAAGTACCTACATATATTACCAAATAATGTCTATTCCAACATTCGATGAAAGAACATAATATTATTTTATAATTAAAAAACGGGTAAGACGTCTCTGGAAACCCGCGAATGGATGAAAATAACATTTCAAATAGGTATATTTCCCGTCCGTAAAATAACCACGGCATATACTTACCTATCTTGCGTGAGAATAACAATTATTAAATTTGTCTTACTTTATTAAATATAATATTATTTGGTACCAATACATAACTATTTTGTGTAGCTCAAATGTATGACTGAAAGTGGACGTCCAATGCAAATATATAGCAGTCTCATCCATGGGCGTGCTCACGGGGGAAGTTAATGGGGTTTAACCCCCCTCCCACCCACCGATTGACCATATTTTTTGTTTTTTGTGCTCCAATAGCCCCCGACATATGTTCTTAGAAATTATCCAAACCCCCTTCCCCCTTTGAACATTCCTGAGAACGCCACTGGTCTCATCCACGCACGTCGTCATGATGGCACTATATAAAATATATTGTCGACTTTTTACCTAGGTATAACGCTCAGCGATACCTGTACAGTGTACAGTAATATAGGTCCTGTACCGTGTAAAAATCGCGCACGGACCTATATTATAATATACAACGTCGCAACCAGCATAATATTATGTCCACGCCGGTGCAGCGGAGTGCGTGTCGAAATGAAAATTATAACGATAGTTATTATTGCAAAAATATATATCGAGATGACTCGCGGTCCACTAGACGGAGGCGCAGATATACAGGTACATGCGTCGTGTATATTACCTATATATTATAATATGCAACGACGCGACGGTATTGCGGGATTTCTAATTAAAACATTCTCGTTTTTAGCGTGCATATACAAACAAGTCTATATTATATTATACACACACACACGTGCGACACACGAACGTATATAAAGGTATAATAATATAATATTATTAAACTGCGGGCGAACGACAACCGAGCTCGGTCGTTCCGTTTTCGGCGGAGACGTATCCGCGCGCGGGTGCCCACCACCGCGTCTCGTGACCTCTGCAGCGCGGGTTTCCAATAGTTCAGACATTTAACATTATTTTTTTTTCTCTCATTCTACTTGAAATTTACTTGATTTATGCGGTCTCGAATAACTGGTCCGGCAAACGCATATATAGGTACTTGCGCGCGCGAACGTGTATAATATGTATTATAATAATATCGTCTTATAATTTTTTTTCTCTCTTATATACGCGCTGCACACATAAAATATAGGCGACGAGTATTTGCACAGTTCGCAGGTCGTTATAAGAATTTCGGGACTGCGGCGCGCGGAAAACAACGTGTTCATTACGAACGCGAAACACCGCCGCCCGCCACACTTGTCGCACCCATACCTATATAGTATATACATATCACCACCACCGCCGCCGCCGACGGTTTGCTTTAAAATTAAAAAAAGTGCGTTTCGTTTTTATCCGACCGAGGTCTGTTTTACACGCGATAATTATTATTCGTCTCGAGACGTGCGAAAAAAAAAATAACAAACTCGATAGTGTGATATAGTCGTGTCGATAAACGACTTTCGGGGGAGTTGCGGATATACGGCGGCAGCGGCGGCGCTCTGTACAACAGGGGCGACGAAATTATTATGCATTTACGTTGTGTATAAAAAATGTTATAATATTATATATGTACGGCGGCCGGCGTTGTTTTTCGGACTCAAAACACGCGATAATTTTTGTCCTATGATTATTTTACGACGCACCGGAGTCGCCCGGACCACGGGTAATTGGACGGAAATTGTGTTTTTTCCCGTGTTCAGAGAAATTTGACGTCACCGCCGCGGCGATATATATATAATTTAATAATATTGCTACATAATATACGTGTAGTGTGCGTGCGTGCGTGTGTGTGTGTGTGTGTGTGTGTGTGTGTGTGTGTGTGTGTGTAGTACTGCAGTACGTGTATATTTTATAATAATAATAATACAATATTATGTAGTCGAGGTGTATATTATATACGACGAGAAAAACTTGACGTTTGGTCGGCCTCGTTAATCACACAGCCCTTACGGAAGAAGAAAAAATAGTATGTAATAAAGTGACAAATTGGACGTACCTATTAATGTGTGTGCGTTAGAAACAAGACGGTGGCGGCGGCGACTCTCGAAAACGAGTCAAATTGATTATACCGAAATTATACATCACCACTGATTCATCAGCTGCAGAGTTCCGTGTGCGGCGAGCACTGGTATATACCTATAGTATGGTATACTATTATAGGTATAGGTACCTATAATAGTTGTGTGTACGTTGTGTGTGTACGCGCGAGTACAATTTCCGGTGTGCGCGCCGCGGGTTTCTCGAATTCGATTCACAACAGCTTTTTTTTTGTGCTCCGAACACCAGAAAAATTGAATTTTTACACTGTATTTTCGTTTATAACACGCGGCGCTATACTAACTACGCGTCTACAATAATAATAATAATAATGTTATATTATGTACCTATACGTTGTGTGTATAAATACACCGCCGCCGATACACGTTTACGTGTGTAATTGTGCGGTCTGTATATATATACAATAATATTATATGTTATTATTATATATTGTTGTGCGCGACGATCGAAAGAAAAACTATATTATTATGACCGACGAACGGGTACGAAGGGAGGATGCAGGAAATGTGTGTGTGTGTGTGTGTGTGTTTGTATGTCTCCGCGTGTAGCAGGAGACGAAGCGACCACATCGAAAGACCGGAGGTGGCGGGCTGTCGCGGTCGTCATTAACGGGCGCCACTCTATACCTTATTTTTTTTTTAACCCCACATCCCGTCTTAGTAGCCTAAGGCCGACGACATCAGAAATATATCTTTTTTCGATTATTCTCTTGGCGACGGCCGCGCAACTATGATTTCTATCTACCGTACACCGCACGTTAATAATAATAATAAAATACAGAGAGTGTGTAATAATAATAATAATAATAATAATAACAATAACAGTGACTCTGTTATAAGTTATAACTATACAATATAGCATTAAGATTAGGTACCTATATAATATATATTATATACAAATACATTATAATCGCTGCTGCGGCAGAGCACAGCGTCGTCGACATTTAATTTATATCGTTAATTGTAAGTTTTTTACGCGACGCCAAGTTATTCGACGTCATCGTGTAATAATTTATTATAAAACGATCCGTGTTAATATAATATATTATAAAATATAAAACAATAAATTCGATAAATAATAAATAAACAGTAAATTCGATTTTTTTAAAATCAATTTTCACGCGATTTCGTCTTTGTAAAAAATAAAAATAATAATTATATATTAACACCAATATAGGTACCATTTCCAAATCTGCAGAAGATTAAAATATATATTATTATTTCCACCAGAAGTTTTTATTTCTCAGAAGAAATAATCATTGAACATGTCATTTTTGTTTTAACGCAAAAACTGGTTGCCATACTTCGAGGTGTTTGGTTCGATTCCGGATGGATGACCACCCCACGACAACCTCCCCACTGGCGTAATATACATAAATATACGCGCAGTTATGTATAGAAAATGATGGCCAAGAAATGGTTTTTTCAAAAAAATTTAAGTTAACTAAGGTATAATTTTACATTTATGATAAAATATATATTATAATATATTATATATGCGATACTATTATTATATGATTTGGTCGTGATTTTAGTAGATTATCCAACTCAAAATAAAACGGAACTCGTTGTAAATAAATAAATAATAAAAAAAAGTGGCGTGAAAACGATCGCGAGACGATTATGACGAAGTTTGATGAAAATCGAGTCTAGACTGAAATATTATGAATGCGTATATAGGTACCTATATATGATAATTTATAGATACAAACTAATTAAAACTTCACCGAATTATAATTTATCGCGTACTTATTATTATTATAATTTATAAACATAATATTATAATCGCGCCGTGAAAATAAAAACAAATTTGACATCCCACACGAGAAAATTCGTTATCGTTTCATACGTCATGATATACATGTATACTGTATACATAATATTATAATAATATTAAATTTCAAAATTCGTCCGCAATTGGTTTTGTGAACAAAAAAAATGACGCAGCTATATTATATATTATGTTATGCTATATTATCACATCAACGCCGCCGTTACAACTCACTTTATACACAAACACATTATATTATATTATTATATTATTATCTGATTGAAGATCCAGAGTCTCGTCCGCGCGTCATTTCCGTCAGCCTTCAAATACATAACTGCTGCGGGTCGAGAAGAAGACCCATTATGTTACCTATATATGTATAAACATAAATGTTAAGAGCGTGTAAAATATAGTTTATAATAATATTATACATACCTAAACAAACGCGCACGAGGGGTCGAGATAATTCGGACAACTATATTATAATATGCATTTTATTATTATAATATACACTCATAGTACGTACTAAGTTTTATTATTTATTGCTATGTTATGTTATGACTAGGTTTTTGTGTCTGGCAAAAAAAGTTTTGGGGATTCTTCACGCACTCACACGCACACACACAACGTATACCAATGAGTTTTGGGACGATTAAATCTAAACTGCAGCCTCGTTGTAGGGTACGCGTACGGCGTTGAAAATAATAACGATGATAAATATAATATGACCGAGAACGGTATACGTCATAATATTACAGACGTACACCTATATAAGTGTATTTTATGTCTATACTGCTTGCTGGCTGCTGCAGAGTCGAGGAAAAACGAAAAACGGAAAAAATTTTAACTAAATAAAAAATTATTTTTATTATTTATGAAATAGAAATACCTATACGACGGTGAACTCAAAGGACTCGAAACATATTGTACACAATATATATATATATTAAAATTATTTCTAGTTACGCGGAAATTCCATTAAACTCTATAGTCGTTACGTGTCTCATTCGGATCAATGTTTTTGATTAAAGTTCGATATGTATCAAAAAGAACGATACATCCGCGGTGAGTTTTATTGTACCTTACATATACCTACTTAATCGTGGAAATTATTTCGAGGGTCTTGGAAAAAATTGAGTTTGTGATAACGAAAAATTCAATACATCGATACATAAGAAGAATCATAATCTGCTGTAGCGCTGTATCCTGTATACGTATAATCAAATTTAATCGAAAACCGTATTCAAATATACTCGTGTCGACAAAGAAAAAATATAAGCTATAAGAATATTATATACTTTGCAGACACTGGCAAACGCGAGACATTCGATGGGACGCTGCTAATAACAATAAAACTGTCGACCGAGCAGACGTGCGTTAGTGTGGATAGTGTGTGTGTGTGTGTGTGTGTGTATGTGTGTGAAGCTCGGAAGGAATGCGTTTAGATTTCGCCGAGATTAATATCGCTCGTCTACTAGGCGCAGTCACGCGGAGAGTTAATTTAGAGGGGACGTCTATCTCCTCGCCGGGATGTATGAACACAGTATAAATGTATATACATATAGCGGTATAGTCATATATATAGGTATTAGGTATATAATATGTACATATAAATGTTAATAATAAATAGTTAATACCGAGACGACTTTCCATTCAAGTTCTACACGGCGTACCGCTAAGCGGCCGATATATTTAAGTATATTAAACGCGGTATGTTTGAACGCATATTATATATAGGTAGGTATATGCTTTTGTATGATATGCAATAAGTGCGTGTATAATATACGTATATGAATGGTTATATATATATATATGTTTACTTAACGGGTATCATATATGTATACATTATAAGTATATATACGGTAAATGTATATATATAGCATTATAGCTACCAAACCGTCGGGTGATATATATGCATAGATTCGTGTATTTGTATCGTTCATATGCCGTCAAGACACGACGATGAGCGAATTCGAATATATACTCAAATGTACATTATCCCCTCACCCTTTTATACTAATAGGTACAACGTATACAATATACTTATATAATAATATCCTACTGACTTAGAATGTAAGTTGCGGGTCATCGTTTTCGATACATCCGTGGTATTGTACATCATCTAAACACATTTAGGTACGCATAATATTTTTAACTGACGAATGAAGTATTCAAGACTTTTACTCACTAAAATTAACTATTTTAAAACTAAAAAAATTCACCATTTCGATGATAACAAAATATTATACATTATGTACCTACGGCTATAGGTACTTTTATGTTATACAATATACATATATATGGAATAGGTTAAGGCGCCCAATATGTGTTTTATAGAAAAAAACTTGTGCAAACGAGTGCAAAAAATTCAAATTTCAAATATTCAACCGTGTATCACGCATAATAATATAGTTATTAGTTATAGAACTATCAGAACTATAAAACCTATCAATATGCGTTCTGCAGGTGATACAATTTATCTATTCCGTAAATTCGTAATGGCCGTGGTTATTATAATTTATAGTATTATGTATAATGTAAATAAAGTCACGCACAGGTATGTAGCCGACGTCGCGTTATACGATAAAGGTGGAGAATTCGACGAATTTGGTAAATTGAGTTCTGCCTAAAATATTTAATGCCTTAAATTAGTTATAAATAAACATGTGAATGATTTCAATAATGTTTCTAATGTAATGTCGATAATAATAATTTTGTTGAAATTAATAAAAAAATAATAAATTCTTAAAAAATGGTTTTCTCCCAACGATGCAGAGGGTTGTCTTTATAAAATAAAAACGAAAAACGGGTAAATATTTAAATGAGACAAAACTTAATAAAGTCAAGTCAAGTACCTATATGCTTTAGCAGTGGTTCTTAAACTTTTTAGGATAGTGACCCAATTTTATAACCGACAATCTATCGCGACCCAAATGGTTTATTTACAAGATTAAAAATTAGTTCTAAAAACAAAATTTGAGTAGGTACTATTATAACTTATTACTTAATTTATAAATTATAATGAATATGATTTTGGTAGGTATATAATGAATAAATTTCCTAGTATCTATATAATTCAAAAAACTTCTCGCGACCCACAGTTTTAGAATCGTTGGTCTATAGGCTATAATTTAATTATTCATGTTTACTTCGTCATCATTTTGTTATCTTATTTCTTAATATTATTATAATCTCTTTTTCGTACTGTGTTTTGACTTTTTACTCATCTATTAACTTCTTACTATTGAAATTATGTATTCGATTGGATTTATTCAAATGCGAGTTGATAAAGAATATAAACATTTGGATGTGTGGCATAAAATGAACCATTCGCCTTTGATTCGGCGGGGATGTATATAGACTGTAGATACAATATTTTTACTTGCACAAAATTTTGGTAACCTAATATTTTCAATGAAACAATCATGACTTTAAAACGGTAAACCGAAAATAATTATTTGGAACATTATTATTGTTAAAATGTATTGATATTTTGAATAATTCTATTTTTAGTTATTAGTGGTACATGGCCGATCCATAACGAACATGAGTAATACGCGAAAAATAAAGTTTGAAAATTTCTGATGTAGGTACACAGTTGTTTCAGTATACATATAACTATACATATAAACATATTATGTTGTACATGTAAAATTGTGCATTAAACATTATTTCTTGAACTTTCACAGTGCTGCTGTTGTTGGGATCCCTGGAGGATCAGTCGGATGTTAACAAAACTATAATAGCTGTTGCAGAAATGTTGTTAACTATTGAACTTCAAATGCTTAAAAAAAAAGACCCTGTCTATTATACCCACACTGCATCGAGCGTCTACTACTATTATTATTGTTATTATTTTTGTTAGTTAGTTATAGTTCTATGCGCTGCTGCGACGCGACAATTATTTATTTATTTTATTTTATTTTATTTCATACACATATATAAGAACTGGGCCCCACCGAGAGAACTCGTGTGGAGGCCCAGAAGTTCAAAATATAATTACGTAAAATTACAGGTAGGTTTTATTATACCCCATATACAAAATAAAAGTTTAAATTTTAAAATCCACGCGAGTAACCTTGTCTTAGATTTTCAATAGTTGTTTGAAATTATCGTCAATAATAGCATGCATACAGTATCAGTTATCACAGTACATGTGTGTTATGTATATAGTATACACAAATATGTACATTATACTATTTTTTGTGTCACAAACTGCCACAGCGTTGTTGACCGCTGGAACCTCTGGAGGATCGGTCGGTTTGTCGCACGGCAACAAAACTAGCTGTTATGCAGGAAACGTCTTTTAAATTATCATAATAGTGCGCGCACGTATTTATAATAATAATATACCATATAATATTATACAAAACGATACAATCGAATATATTAATTATTGCTATTGAGCTATCAAAATGCGTTCGGAGAAATTCTAACACGGCCGTTTTTTATCCCACAAAGTCTAATTGGTCGACTGTAGCAGCAGCTAGTGTTTATTTATTATATAAGCCTGATAAAATATTTCCGACAAAATTCTCAATTTAATCAAACGGCGGACTAGGCATACGACATTATAATATAATGCGCATACGCAACAAATTATGTAAATTAAACGAAACATGCATTATACACAATAATATAACATATATTATCGAGAAAAACAGTTTTAGTTTTTAACATACAAATGTATCGAGATACAATATATATATAAATAATATATTATATATAGGTACATATACACATACACATACACATGTATATATTATTGTATATACGTATTATACATATATAGCGTATAATTTGCTGTGGAAAAAAACCAACGCCACAACAACTATAATGTAATATAATATACGGTTTAAAAGCGCCTATGCATATTTTAATAGATAATTGAACACGGCATCGTTTTATTGTAGATAATTTACTATATATTATATATTATAATATTGTGTCCAGTGTGCAGTATACATTGATACGTTTATGTAAAAATTATAATATATTATATTAGGTATGAAATCGAAAGTTTTTAAAATGTTTTCCGTATTTGGAGGTAAATTATGGGTATTTATACCTAATAAATTGTGATACTAATATATATATAGGCTATTGTTTTATGTCAACAAAATAGTTTTTATATAATAAATAGTGGTCGATTAAATTACTTATAAACCATATTATATATTATACCTATTGTATTGAATTTAATAAATACCATAATACATAGGTATATATGTATCGATGGCGTATTTAGGAGGAAGGGGATGATATGGTGGTCATATCCCCTTCCCTGGAGACCAAATGTTGTACACAATACAACATGTATATAATAACATGAATATATGTGTAAATACTGAATATGCCTATGAAAATCTTAATATCCCCCCTTCAAAAAATCCTAGATACGCTACTGGTAGGTACCTAACTAATATTAGGCACTGATATCTAATATCAATTATTGTAGTCTGCAGTAGTAGGTATATATACAATAATATTCAGAAACGTTTTATATTATATTAGTAGCTGAGCTGTTATATAATTTGTATATTTGTTTAGTGCAATCTTAAAAAAAAGCCTGACTTAGGTATTGTCCATGTCTTATTTGATATCATTTTAATTTTAGATGGTATTATTTCATTTATATATTCTTTTAATATTTATTGATTAAACAAATGTTTACAGCATGTCTTAGGGGTTTTATGTGTTTAATAAGTGCTTGCTGATTTAGGGTTATATATCCTCTGCCCTAAGTATTAGTATGTAAATATATTATATAAGTAAACCGTTAGTTATTATCATTATTATTGGTCACGTTATTCCTGTCAAATATAGAGTTAAAAAATGACTTAGGTACCTAGCGAGTAGCTACTTTTAGAGCAAATAATAAAAACGATTAATTTATATTTATTACTTTTTAAAAAATTGGAACAATATAACGATGACATTTGGAAAATTGGAAAGTATTATACCAAGAACTTATAAATAGTATAATTTTATCTGTGATAGTCATATACGGATATCAGTATGTATAGGTAATAATTAGGTATACAGAAGAAGTGTGAGCTGACCGTTTTAAAATTAGTATAAAATAAAATATACCGAAACGGCCAATGTACATTTCCCGTTCATAAAAAAGCAATAAAAGTATGGGTAAAGCACATTTATATTATATACAATAAACTTTTGAATTGCGTATTGAAGTTGTTGCATTTGAATATCATTTTTTATTTTTCATAGGTACATATTTATTATGAAATTGCAGGTTATAAATAATATGTATCATTAAACCAGTATGCTAATAACAATTTTTATATAATTTTTTTATTGGTATGAAATTGAATTTATTTTTGAAATTTTTATAAAAAAAACTTTTGTTTTAGTAAATCGTTTAAAAATAAAAGTACCAACCAATACCATTATATTATGGTGTTTGACATTTTATAGGTAGGTACTAGGTACTTGCTTGGATTGTTTTAAAATAAAATTATAAAATTACTATTACTAAATATTACTAATATTTTTTCTAGTATATAATATAATATATATTAATAATATACTGATTAGGCAGAGGTACCTATATTAGCTGTTATATTAAAATTTTATAAAAATGTTTAAATACTAATATCCATTAAACTTGCCTTTTTGATTCAATTTCTTGACTATTTGTGACGATAAAAATAGTTATACGCTCCAATCAATCTAATAGTTGTTTTTAATTTATAACTTCTCCTCCCTAATAATAATATTTGTACATGTGCTTACGTAGAATATTCAATATAATATAGCATTATTATATAGCGTACAGTTTATTATATTTTTATCAAACAATCTAATGTCGTGTCGTTGATTTTTAATGAATACCACAATATTATAATATACGTTTATTAGTGTTAACCCGTTTACAAATTAGATATTAATATGCCAATCCTGTCTTACTTTTTAGAACTAACACTGCCGACGGATCTCTGTGTGCTAACATTTATTTATGAATAACGTCGTTATAATAATAATAGTAAGCAACTTGATTTTCACGTAAGACATCAGATTAATATATAATATATAAGAATATATATACTCTATTATAGTGAACCAAATATAAACTGATATTGTATACACAATTTATTATACACAGAAAGTTTAATGTTAAAAATAAATAATCATAATAAGATCAAATTATGATTTCACACAACTATATTAAAATAGAACAACTTGCGATATTGCATAAGTTCGGGTACACGATAATTACATTTATAGAACAAAATAGGACGTGGATAAAATAATTCATGATAGCGCGTAGTGCGTATATAAATATAGGCAATATAATATTTTATAAATAATACCTATATAATATATATTACAAATAAGGAGCTTTGACAATAATTTTGATAATTTTAGTAATTAATATTAATTTATCAACATTCCATAATTTGTTTTAATTGTCCGCGCGTGCTTGATAAATAATAAATCCAATATAAGGTACATGTTCGAGCCACTCATACAAGTCATACAACTAAGTATGTGTATTGTAAACCATGCCATGGACGTGTCCTTGCTTTATATCAACATATTAGCATCAGTTAAAATTAATAAAATTCAGATCTAGAATAATATTTTACATGCATATTTTTACTATAGTTTTCCTGTTTTACAAATATTTATAATAGACCAATAGATAATAAAAGTTCCTATTTATTGAATATTAATGATTGTTTTAACTGTAAAATAATATATTTTTCTAAATCTATAAGTAGGTTCTTTGTATTTTATATTGTTTGGTGATTTATAGTGTTTATAATGTAATATATCATTTAAAATTATGAACTGTCTTGATTTTCTTTGAATGTTAATTGGTATTTGATCGATTTGATTATTATTAACTGCTTGTATAATTTGTGAGCAAAATTGATCATTAATTTGTTTGTTTTTTATATCAGTTAAATCAATAGTTAAATTATCATTGTCATTTTTTATGTCAATTTTATTAATACGATTCCTAGAAAGAGCATCATCTACTTTATTTTCTTTCCCTTTTTTATATATAATATTGTGGAGTCAAGAATATAAAGTATTACTATTTTTAAAATGCCATAATAATTTATAATATACGTTAAAGTTCCAAGTTATCTATGGTTATCTATTAATTATTATACGTTTACCTGACCAAAAATATCTATCATTATTATAATATTTTATTGATGTGTGACAAAAACATTGCTAGTAGGTAGTTATTACTTTGCATGAGCCCTCACAGGTGCTTGTTCAGTGGAGCCCATTATTCTGTTGAAACAAATAAATATACAAATACACTCTAATACGTAAAAAAAGAAGCAATATTTTGTTTTTGAAAGACAATTTTATGGTGTACTGAACATAAGTAATTTTCAATATATTTATTGTAGTTTAAGTACAATGACAAGTTTTGTTTTTTTAATTATAAACAGCTCAAAGTGGCCTATTTTTTTTTTTACTTGAAATTTTTATAATTTTTTTTGTTTTATTATTTTTTTAATTTTGAAGGTTTTTCGAAATTTAATAATAAAAAGGCTCAAAGTGGCCTAACGGGGAAAAAAAAAAAAACACCAGACAAGACACAATAAGCAGGGGGCAGTGATACGCAGGGACTGGAACCTTTTGAATTTATCGGTATCGGTTCCGGTACCGGTTCTCCAAAAATAATATAACGATTCCGGTTCGGTTCTGGTTCTTTGATGAAAAAAAAATAAAGGTTCCGGTTCCAGATAATTTTGGTACCAAAAAGTATATTAATTTCAAATAGTCATCCAGAATGTGGGTATAATTTGATGCTCGGTACAAACAACATAAGTCAAAAATGTCTAGTTTTCAGGAGAAGACATTTAAAGTTTGAAAAATGTTGTCAAATCGTGAGTGAATTAATGATTTACTTTATGTGGTTAAATATGATACTTGTGTGACTAATTATGTATCTGTATGGTATCCAATG
>NC_042494.1:109749631-109751292 GCF_005508785.2 Acyrthosiphon pisum | reverse complement strand
CGCAAAGGTCCTGATCCTCTCCGCATGATTTTCGCCCCGATTACTCGACCGAGTCAATATCCGGTGGCCGTCCTGGAGTCGCGCATCGCCGTACCCTGAAACGTTATTAGTTTCCACGAGTCCGGCGATGCTGACTTCCATGTTCCTAGCTCAGCTGTATCGCCCACCCATTGTGTTTTGCAGTCTCCGCCGCCGCCGCCTTTGCAAGTCGCCTTCGTGCACCCTGCCATCGTCGTGGTACCGTTGGTATCGTTGCCTGCGCCGGTACAGCTAGATGCCGCCGCCGCCGTCGTCGTCCACCGTTTTTGGTGTAACCAAAGCAGCCGAGTCCGTGCCGAGTCGTCTTGATGGTCTCGCGTGTCGGAGACCGCGAGCGCGCGACGCTGGCAACTTCGATCTCGTCTTTCTGCGGGTGATCGGAAAACGTATAGGGTGAGTGGGTGACTTACCGCCAGTCACCGTAAAGTGTTCTTTCACGTAGCACTCCCCCGTCGCCACCGTCTTGTCTTGGTGTCTTCGTCTGGGGGGGAGGGGAGAACTATACTACCGGTTTAACGTTCTACGGCAACAACCACACAGCAGCAGGCGTTTTGCACCCTTCCACGTGGCGGCGAAGAACCGCCTCGTCCTACCACGTAGAGTGTTTCTACATACCGTGGTTGTCTCCGGTGCGTTCGTCCATTCCAGTATATATGAGTTCCACTCTTCTTCTAGTCCCCCAGACGGAATCGTGTCTGCCATTTCTTGTTGAGACTGCACTTTTTCTCCGGTCTGCTGTAGTATATGACCCTGCTTGGCTGGTCCAAGACATTCTGAGGGTACCGGTACTACAGCTGCAGCGTCTCCGTTGTCTTATGCTGCACGAGCGAGGATAATCAACCGTATCATGTTCACCAAATAGCCATGCGATGTCACCTGGTATAGCGTCTTCGTCCTCGTTGTAATTAAGTTTTGCTTCAAAATCTTTAATCTCCAGAATTGGTGGTTCTTCATCTTCGGGCATCACCCAAGTATTAATGTGTTCAACCACATTTATCATGGCGATTTCTTGAGCGGTGGTGGCCATTTTACCAATTCAAAATCAGTTTATTCGAAAAATTCAAACATTTCCCAGAGAACGGTACACAACGACACGAGTATATGGTCGTTGCGAAGTCGTTTGTTCTAATCAACAATCGTTAGGATTTCGGGCCCGTTTATTTTTCCAAGACCATTATTAATGATATATACGCGTAGTTATAATATATTAAACTATAACAGGCGCGGATTCAGGGGGGGGGGGCTATGGGTGCTCGGGCACCCCCTGTCGTCTAAGCCACTAATAAAATAAATTTGTATAATAATCTAAAATATAAAAGTGTAACCATTTTTTTTAAAAAATTCTGATCGGAGCGATGTGTGGACGATCGGTTTTTCTTAATTTTTAAAATTTTTTCTTTGTTTCTGTCATCGCTGTATTTAAGGCAGTACAACTGCTTCAATTTTCTTCAACAGTATCTCGATCGATGGGAAAGTGAATCTAGTTGGTTCATTTAGAAGGTCAAAATTTAAAATTACAATAGTTTTAAGAGCACCAGGAAATAAAATAAAAATTAAGGAAAACGGGAATTTCAAGCAAAATCGGTTTTCGACGAGATCAATTCTGGTTTTTGGTGTAACTC
>NC_042494.1:109749034-109749581 GCF_005508785.2 Acyrthosiphon pisum | reverse complement strand
ATGATAAATAAAATTATTTTATTTTTGAACCTAAAAGTACCTTTTTAATTTAAAATTCCGGTTTGGTTCCGGTACTTTATTATATTAAAATAAATGTTCCGGTTCCGGTTTATAATATTTTAAAGGTTCCGGTTCCAGAACCGGTTCTTTTAGGTTCGGTTCCAGTCCCTGGTGGTACGTGATGGCGAGGTGCTTGCATAAAGCAATAGGGCCACTGGTCACGCCTATACGTTCTCACGGTACATCCCGTTGGCGGATGAGTGCAGTCGCCAGCGCGTTTGCTCGCGGGCGACGACCATCATGACGGCTTGCGAAGTCCCGACCGCGACGGCCACGGGAACGATTAAACGATTTGACGGCGAGCGGCTAGTGCGCGATGTTGTGCGCATCGACGACGTGCAGGTATTGAAAACGACTGATGCGTGGCGACGGTCATGAAAACCTAAAACACTGAGCGAGCAGAAGCAGCTGTTGGTGCTACAGAATCGGCCGGCGACCGGAGACGTGACTCGATCGATTGCCACTGGCGAAAGCGGGAGAGGATCGT
>NC_042494.1:109745367-109746559 GCF_005508785.2 Acyrthosiphon pisum | reverse complement strand
CAAGTTTTATAGTAAAAAAATGATTCAATCTTCAATTCTAAAGGACAAGAGTGATTTCTGATAGAAAATTGTATTTAGTCGGAGCCCATTGAGAGAGCTATATTGAAATTTATTTTTACATACCTGTCATCGTTCATCTATTATCTGCAGTTAGAACTTAGAATAGTCCAATAATTCCATGAGATATTTATTCTTCATATTTAAATACTATATTTTATAAACCTACGAGCGTCGCTGGGGGAGAACCCCAAACCCCCCAAGTTGGGAAGGAGTGTTAACCGATGTCGGAAGCTGCAGTGGTCTTTTGGTCTGGTCGTCGGTCTCAAGCCGGTTTTTGTGTGATAAGGAGGTCTGGTTACAAGGTTAGGACTACCGTAGTTCAACGTGGTAGCCCGGGTAAGCAACAACGTTCGCCGGCAACGTTCTTTACTGCCGCTGAAAACACGACATTACATCAAAACAATTTTTAAAAATTTCGGGAATCCATGCAAATCATAATATAGCCACTGTATTTTTTTGGGTGTCAGCAGGTCAGTCACCTCGAATGACGTTCGCCGTAGTAATAGGGGTAAGCTATCCGACTTTGTCACACACCTGCTCAATCGATCTATTATCGACACGCGCATACGGTAATAACGATAAATGATCACGGGATAATGCTTATTTAAATATTTGGATGGCCTAGAACCACACGGATATCGGGGATATTGGTATAAACTATGTGGTTAATACCTATCAAAGAAGGGTTATACACCAATAGAATCAAGGTATGGATTATGAGGCATGGCGACGTACTTACGCACCAATCACAACGGGGTGTGGTCATGCGAATACCAAACCGAATACCAAACCCTAACAAACGAGGAATATCGGGAGGCGCCGAACATAACAACCAATAATATTAATAGACAGCGCTGGGCTTGGACCTGGATTGGTGATCAATAAAGGCCTGTATTTATATGCTCTAAAAACCTCAGAAATATGCACTATACAATATGCATTTGTGCTCTTATTTTATAGAAATATACTCTATAAAATAAACATTTTTCAAAAAAATCTTTTATTTTCATTATTTTTTATATTATGTTTTACATAAAATTATATTATATTTTTTTGATTCATTTTTGCTTACTAGATGTAGTTGCACTGATTTTCGGCGTTTAAAATATAAATAAAATAAAATCGAATGATG
>NC_042494.1:109738113-109744884 GCF_005508785.2 Acyrthosiphon pisum | reverse complement strand
AGAGATCGCTTATAGCATAATAATACCACTAGGAATAAATTAAGTGAGTGTGTATTTATTGTATCCAATTATATCCAAATAAATTTTTTTTTTTTAAATAGATAAATATGATTAAATAATAATATGTATCTATATAATAGGTACCTATACCTATATAATAGTATAATATACTACAAGACGTGTACATAGATAAATAATATAATAACACAGTAGGTATACGTTTTCCAAAGTACAATTAACGCCATTAATGTTTCATAATATATTGGTATATTATGATAGGCATACGTTTTTCTAGGAAAATGTTTTTTTTTTTTAATAAACCACCAACGTTTTTGTGTACAAGATATGCATTCGTATGACAACGTCCTACAAATAATTACAATATTAAAACCTATCACCTCCAAAAAATATCACAATCACTACGATTGAGCCAAATAATTCTTATAACAGATAAGCTATAATATGGCCGTTGAGACTGACAATAATGTCGCATATTATAATACAGTGGTCGCCGCTTATAGTGTTCACTGGTTATAAGAATCAGCCGCTTTTAGTGATAAAAAATGTCAGGAACGGAACAAACAGCCATCTTCAGTGCATTTTTCGCCGCGTACTGTGATCAGGTTTTCGGTTACAGTGATCAGAAATAATCATGTCAGAAGTAAAATTTATAGTAAAATTACCTATTTTTATGCACCCAAAGGAGGAAAAACGATTACGAACGGCCGTCCTAATCTTATCTAATGCATTAGACATGTGACCCACGTAATGAGTTTACTTCATATCGTAATATCGTATATGTTTGAATTTAATCTTAAATGAGTGGCTGGATGTAGATAAGGACTTACCAGTTTTTCAAGTGATGAATGATGACGAAATATAATTTTGATATTTTGCACAGTCTTTTTAATGTTTTGTACAAAATAAACTATGCATTTAAAACGATAAAATTTTCGTTATTTTTTCGATATTTTTTGAGTCGCCGCTTATAGTGATTTCCGGTTAAAGTGATCAAAATACTCTCGGACGGATGTGATCATTATAAGCGGCGACCACTGTATATAGTTTTATATTATAACATTATTAAACTTTTAAACAACTATTAATATAATAATATTATATTCGATAGAATACAAACATTTTATAATAATATTCATATTGTTATACTGTTAATGTAATTTCAGCGTGCGGTTACAATCTACGCAGATGTTGTAGCTTAAATGTAAAACTCCCTCCAATATTACTAAAATAGTAAAATCCAATCTTTCCAATCAAAATGCCTATGGATGGTCTCTACACTCAAACCCCCTGCCTGAATAGATGTAGGTAAATAATTGTAATTATTCACCCGTTTGTTACATTACCCAAATTATTTTGTCTTTTCTATACTAATTATTTAATCACTTGTGCTTATTGTAAACCATTACTTTACAGATTGTAAAATTCTCTAGCTTGAAAATAAAAAAAAAAATAAAAAAATGTAAAAAAAAAGCATGTCAATAGTTTATGATAATAATATTATTATGATATTAAATTTTATGTGTACATGGCGGGTATGCATTTATTTTTCATTATTATTTTTATTGGTATCAACTATCAGCATATACAAAATCCCTCTGCAGATGTTTTAAATAATGTACAAAATAATATATATATTTGTAGTGAAACTGTGGTTAACAATAATTAACATGAATACCTATATGGCTATATGTAGGTAATATTATATAGTCAAGACTCTGGCCCGTCTGGGGTAGTTTAAAAGCCTAGCTTTACAAGTCGTATCGCTTAGAAATGTAGCTACTTCAAACATAATATAATATAATAATATTATATTATATTGTAAGTAAATTATACGTCATAATTTTCATCCTTAAAAATTAGTTTAAAAATTAAAAAAAATTCCAATGTTGACGACATCGCATGGAACAGGCATCACCTATGTAATATGTTATAGGTCCTTCGCATTGCACTTTACGCCTAACGTGGCCCCGTAAAAATACTATTCCTACATAATAAACCGGTGTTCCTAAATATATTATATATATATATATATATATAATTTGTTTTAGATAAGAGCATAAGACATATTATTATATACCTACTTTCGACTCAGAAATCGTAAAAAGTGATTATGTATAATATATACTAATATATACTATATAACTGCAGTAGTTAAAATCATTGTAAGACGTTCAAGGATACGACTGCAGTATCGCATGATTACGACACAACTATATTATATTATATAGGTTTTGCGAGGTTTCCAGTATATTATATAGTATATCTAAGGAGGAGTGCAAACGCACATAATATTTTGGTATAGACAAGGGCAATATAGATTCGAATATAAATATTTACAAAGTAAAAATGCTCATAGAATCCTGCATGCTGCATTCCAGATGAGTCTGCGAAACACACTAGCAGCGGTAGGTCTGTATTGGTGGATATTAAATTATATATTGTAATATACACGGGACCACACTGTACGCGTATAATGAAAATATAATATAATATAGGATGTGAAAACCAACAGGTTAGTTAAGCTACAACTATAATAAATTGTAAATAACGGTTATAGTCCTCGTAGGTACTACCTATAGTGGTACTATTATAGGGAACCTGCAGTGAACTGGGTGTGACTGATGTGTGCGTCTTACCTTGACGCACCGCCCCCGGCAAATTTTCGAAAAATGGGTGACACGTTTCGTCGGACCGGAAGTGTTGAGGTGAGCAAATATATACGAGGCTCGTTTCGTCAATACGATGTCGTTGCACTGCCAAACACTTTTCGACAAAAATTAAATGTCACACGACGCACACAATACCTATATAAGAACGCGGACAAAACATGGCCACTGCAGCGTAATTCTTTTGAGACTACAGGACCAATGGACAATTTTGCGATCATCAGCCCACGGGTATAGGTGACGAGCATAAATTTGGCGTTTTCGTTGTATATAATATACGCTTTCAAGGTGTTAGCCGCGACAATTTCCTTTTTTTGTCAGTCAGTCTGAAGATATAACACGGTCGTTGCCGAGCTTGCGACGATATATATTAGCTTGCGTCGTAATCAAACTATTTGATTTTCTATAAAAGTTTCTTCGCTTTGTCGTCCACCAGTGCGAGTATTAACGTTGAGTAAACATTTATAAATAATATATCAGTGCAACAACCAAATAGAGTCTTATCGTAAACGTTTATGCGTATATGATATTCGCGAGCCTCATAATATTTCTGGTCTGATGAAACGAGTCTGCCGTATCTCGAAAACTATAACGCACGTGCCGGGGGCAAGGTAATAAGGCGCACATCAGAAGTAGGTACCTTTTATATTATTAAAATATCCCTTGTAAGGATAGGCTATATAGCTTCGTTTTTCGACCCATATGGGTTAGACGGTATACGCTACAGGGTGGTTCACACATCGTTTTGGCTCAAGAAAATCGAAAAATTTATTTTGTTATTATACAGGGTGATTTACTAAGCTTATTTACCGAGAAACTTACCCCCATTGTTTCCTTTAACAATGAATTTATTTAAATTGGGATTTTTGAAAATATAATACTATTAATATTCATAGGCCATTTTCAAATTTTTGAATTTGTTTATGCTTCATAATACTACTTATATTATAAGAAGTATCTTGTGGTGATATAAGCTTCTGTTTTTCAAATTTGAATACATTTATGATAAACTGTATGTCCTGATACATAATTAAAACGTTTAAAAAACATTTGGGGGGGGGGGGGGCAAGATGACATTATGATGTTAATTTTGATTTTTGACTGAACAAAGGTCATTGACTCATTTGAATTTGTTTAATCATTTTGTTATTTAATTAAATAATAATTTTACTTGCTACCTATGCTACCTATGGTATGAATTTCAAATTTAATCGTGCATATACAATTTGTATAAAAAATGTTAATAAAATAAAATTAACAAATTAATTCCTCAAATATAATTTAATTAAAAATAATATTCATTAATTTAGTTTGAGTCATTTATTATAATATGTTTAATAGTATCATAAATTAAATATACTTAATATTTATTCTATATTTAGTTGATATATCTATGGAATAATGGTAAGATGACGAATTCAGAATTTTTTTTGTAAAATGTATATTGTACAACTTTAAGTAATTAACCCTTTAATATTAAGGCTTGAAATTATTACAGGTTATTTTTGATATTTAAGACAGTGCTTAATGCTTATACAAAGTTTCAAAGTTTTTGGTTTATTATTCAATGATGTAAATATTAGTCAATTTTTAGGCTTGTAAACTTACCATACTCTCCTTAATTCAAAATTCGAATGAGTATAGTTCCTCAGTTATTAAAATTATTGCACTACGAGAAGAAGAAATAAAAGAGTATTTTATATTTGTATATAATCTATGTATAAAAATGAATGTACTTACCTATATTTGTAGCTTATAATATATTATACTCAAAATCTACTATGTTGACGAAAATTTAAGATATTTTTTATAGAGATATCAGAAAAGTTTGGAGAGTTGTTTCAACCACGTCATGTAAATTTCTCATATCGGTCGAATATGAATACGAATCTGGTTTCACGTTCATTTTTTTACGGGTGATGTCGGGTTACACAGCTATAGTTTACGACGAATATTTTCAAGTGGCATACTACACGTGTTTCCGTGCTAAACGTCGATTTCATAATATTATAGGTATATTCTTTCATACGACGGTGTGACACGCCAAAATCGGATGTCAGAAATTTGTTACACGATAAGACGTGTATCCTTTACTGCAGGCCACAAACGACGCTACATAATATATGTTCCTTCGTACACTCGTGGTTCGGGTTACCGTAATTCACGCTTTACCGTGCCGCATATACTTGTATGTATTTCGGTTTCCTGTGGTCACATCGTTTGAAATCGAATTAACGATTTATGGGAGCCCGTGACAATCACAATATCACACAGCGTTCCGAAAAATAATTTAGAGTCGTAAATATGAAATGATAGAAAGTGTACATCGTTAACACTTCATATTGGAAATAAAAGTAATTAATTTGGTTATCGTTGTGCCAGGTATTTGCCATAACTTAACACCGTCGCATATCCTGCTGCAATCGCAACTTTTTATTGCGTGTTCCAATATATATGGAAATACTAGTTATAAATCCGAATCGACTATCGAGTGAATTAGATAAAGTCAAACAAAGTTTTATTTTGCATACAATTACACGTATCTTGGCCTTTGCATTAAAATGCAAATTTTCAATTTTATTCTATTATAAGTGCACGTACTTTCGTATTATATGTTAGTTATTACAGGTATATGTTTTTTTTAAATTATAAAATCTAAAAAAAACCTATGAGGTTAACTATAAACTAGATAATAATCTCAGCTCTAATGTATCATATTAAGTTCTAACTTCATTGATTGATAAAGTAACCCAAACCAAAAATAATATCTATGTAGTATAAAATATGAATTATATAATATAGGTACGTATACCTATGAGGTTCGCTAGATAATATTCTTACTTCTAAATTATATAAGATGTAAATTTACTCTAATTTTTAAACTAACATAGCTAAATGTGATCTTCTGAGCGTACAATTCGCCATGTTAATATGCGTTTGTAAGACAGATAAGACGCATGCGTGTGTAGTGCCCTCTAAATACGATTTAATAGATATAACAAAGATTTGACAGCTATATATAATTAAACTTTTAGAAAGGCGGCTATAGGTATTATTATTAACAAAATAATGGACTTGCACCCCCGGATTACATCTCCTTCACGGATGGAAGAAATTATGAACTTTTCACTTACGGA
Source organism: Acyrthosiphon pisum (assembly GCF_005508785.2). Lineage (NCBI taxonomy): Eukaryota > Metazoa > Arthropoda > Insecta > Hemiptera > Aphididae > Acyrthosiphon > Acyrthosiphon pisum. Next base: position 109,739,060 of record NC_042494.1, on the reverse strand, counting down.
AAAAGCTTAGAAATTGACGTGATATCAAATGTAAGTAATAATATTATGTCTGTAAATTTGATTAAATTGTATAATAATACACCTTTTAATTTATATACCCACTATACAGTATACATAATACCTATACAAAAATATTATAATATGAAATAAATATTAATGAACAATAAACTGACATACCTGTACATTTTTCCACCTTTCGGTAGTTTAGTTGCACGATTTTTTGTTATAGGTTGCACAAAAGTTCCATCTTTAGCTACAACTATAAATTAGTTTAAGATTTAGCCTTCTATGGTAGATTTAAGGGGGAAAGCGTGGCCTACCCCTCCGTGGTTCATTTTAACTGTGCAGCTTTATATGGTAATTATATAGTCAGAGTAAATTATATAATATAAATTAAGACTAATAAACTTTTATACTTATAGTTACATAGGAACATTTATCTATATCTATACTATTATATAAAGAGGAGTTGTTATTGACATTGTTGACATTGTTGACGGTAATCTCTAGAACTACTGAACCAATTTCGAAAATTTTTTCACCAATAGAAAGCTACATTTTTTATGTGTGTCATAGGCTAATTTGAAAAGGGAATTTATCGCCCCCGGTAGATGTTCAAACGGGAATTTTGAGATTTACGATAGACATTTTTGTTTATAATGGTTGCAGCGATGGGTTATATGAGTTTAGAATAATATTTATTTATATAATTTTATTTTTAATTTGAATATTAAGGAAGCGTCTCAATCTCATTCATTTTAATCAGTCGAAGTTACGATCAGACGAGTACATCCATTTGCGTGACACCATCGCTACTGAAAGAGACGCGGTCAACATTGGTCGTTTGAACATTCTCTTAGCTACTCATGTTGGAAGCTCACGTATAATGCATTCATTTGCGAATTACAGAGGGAGCAAGACTATGATCGAGATAAGCTGGCTGAAAG
>NC_042494.1:109736555-109738013 GCF_005508785.2 Acyrthosiphon pisum | reverse complement strand
TATAATATAATATTTTCTATGAATATACAATATGCATTATAACAACTTACTATTATTATAAATTATTATTTACTAAAATATATTTAATATTTTGGTTTTTTTATTATATAATTAATTTTACAAAATTGAATTTATTTTAAATATGTGGTTTAGGAAAAAATTAACTTAAAGTGCCAATAAAATATGAATTAACTCGTTAAGTTACTGAATAACATGGGGGAAAATGTAACTCGTTAAGTTAGAAGTTACTTCTAAAAAAAAACTAACGCGTTAATTAACTTAGTTAAAAGTAACTTAACTTTTTAACTCAACTTTAATTTATTAACTCGTTAATGCCCTGCAGCCTTGCCAATAATTATACCACTAAGTTATGGTGAAACTTATTTTCTCGATGATGGTCGCATATTTGATCTTGGTGGTATTAAGAATAATTCTCAATATTTTCTTAAATTCGGTCATATTTTTTACTCAAACCATCATCGAGTAAATAAGTTTCACCATAACTATTTAGTGGTATAATTATTGGTATGATAGTTTTCCACTGATTTGTGATTATGTTAAACAAAAGAGGAAGATGGACAAGATGGTGTTTGGCTCTTTAAGTAGTTAAAACATACTGCAACAAGTAAAATTTGGTGCTTCTAACTCAGTACCAAGGACTGTATGAACAGCATAAGCTTCATCTAAATATTTTCTACCTACAAACATTATACCTAATACTTATATTTACAATATATGCTTTATGTGTATTATAATAGTACAATGTATCTATCCGCATTCTGAAATGAACATTTTTACCCAACCGTACAAAACGTCTGTGTTCTAGAATGTACCTTTTTAACATTTTGCACTTTTAATGCTCGGCTGTGCCAAGTGACTTAGAGCCTTAGAACAGTTTTGAACAGATGTTATCCATTGCAAATATTTTACAGGTACCTTTATTGCTACATCAGGATTCATTTTTTATTAGTTTTAGCTTGGAAAATGATTGGACTGGTCGTGTCACAGTAATTTCTGGCATTATAAGAAAAATGATGCAAGCTCTTAAAACGTCTGGAAAACTACGTATAGGTACTCAATAAATCGTTATTTATACTAAAGCCACTAAAATATTTTATTTTATTATTATTTTTATTAGTTTTCATCTTTTATAACTGTTTTTTAAGTTAAAATTTGTCGTGGAAAGTCCGAATTAATAACATAATTAATTCTTTATATATGTTGAACCAAAATCGTATGATGCTTTAATACCAATTTTATTTTCATTCGAAAATCATTTCGAAACTTATATGCTCTTACGAGGCCAAATACCTTCAATCTATTTCATTGAGATTCAGTACGTAACAAAAAAATTGTTGGTTAATATTCCTTGTGGGTTCCACGCGAACACGATCATGTTCAGTGGGGGCTATATTCTGTTGAAACAAAATAAAATCGTACTTTTTAATACGAAAAATA
>NC_042494.1:109571281-109734476 GCF_005508785.2 Acyrthosiphon pisum | reverse complement strand
TTTCAGGTGTTATATTATATTAGAATTATATTATTTTATACATTTTATCATATTTTAATTGATAATATTTGTAAATATTAAGGTATCAACCAATATAAACTGTGATAAATAATAAAAATATTTCAAGTTAATTAATTTATGTTATTATACCCACCCACCTCTTATTTTCAATGTGTAGCGACCGCTACACCTAGTAATAGGGTAGGACGCCACTGCTACAAACATAATATATTTAAAAAAAATAAGGAAATCAAATATAAAAATATTATATAGTTACAACTAGCTGACCCAGCTAACGTTGTATTGCCATATAAATTATTTCTAATGAATATTTTGGTAGTCAAATAAATAACTAAATAATTGTATTTGCGTGTTGATGTGTTATACTGGAATATGACTGGAAGAAGAATTGGAGCAAATGTGAACAATAACAAAACGCCAAATATCATTTTTTGAATTCATTGTACTTTATTATCTTAACTAATAAATTTCAAATTACATCTCTATTACACATTATGAAAACACTATCAATCTTTTAGTGCAATAAAATATATGATATTTTTTAGTGAGTCCATCTTTACCCAACACAACTGAGTGGCTTACACATACAAGAACATGCCCAAAATATTCATTAGAAATAATTTTTCATGGCAAAACAACGTTTGCCGGGTCAGCTAGTAGTACATGAATAATTCAATAATATAATTAATAATGTAAAATTTCTTTATTCTTAAGTTTGTATACCTACTAAGTACATAAAGAGTGTTTTTATAAATACATAACTACCTTTTTAATATTAATATAGAAAATTACATTATTTTACATTTTAGAAAAACATTTTATTTTTTTATATTACCCAAGTGTAGGTATTAAAAAAAAAATAATAATTCCAGTAACATTATTATTAAATATTATGACTTACGGTTATGAGTATACGTATTATACAAGTACTTATATAATATAATCCGATTAGTCAAATTTTAATATGAATTCATATCAAGAGAATGTAACAATATTAACACCATTTCTTGGACAAGACACAATAACAATAACGAGACTACATGGTATTTACTATATGTAATTTGGTTGAACAGTAGAAGAGAGTAGAAATTGGTGATGAATGAAGAATCAGGTACTGATTACAATTTGTTTCTTGTAAAAACGTAAAATTTGCTGATTATAACATGTTTGACATAGGTGTTAGAAAATTTAATATTTTAATAAGATAGTCAAATTAAAAAAAAAGTTGGTAAGTGGATGTCACTCTGCTGTACAGTAGGTTACAAGTGGGTCAATGTATAATGGAGTATATTAAACTTGAATTCAATGATATAATATCATATTGTATAAGAAAAACGATTCTGAGCGGAGACGATTTGTCAGTCTGGTTAACTTTTATTGTTATAATGTATTATAGCCTGTAAATTAAACTTATATTAACTTATATACTATATAAAAAAGTCTCGTGTCACAATGTTTGTCTGGGATAAACTCCGAAACTACTGGACCGATCTTGATGAAATTGTATACACTGTGTGTAATTTGGTACAACTTAAAAACTTGGCTAATTTAAAAAAGGAGAGGACAAACCCCGAGAGGTGCTCAAACGGGAATTTTGAGATTTCCGATGGAAATTTTTGTTTATAAATGGTTGCCATGGGTTTTTAAGCTATTATAATAATTATAATAAAAAAAAAAAATTAGGTAAGTGGATGTCGCCCTGCTGTACTGTAGATTACAAGTGGGTCATTGTATAATGCAGGGAGTCATGTAAGGCATCTGAACTATCTGTTATATTTTATATTGTTATTATTTATTTTATCATGTAAGTTAATATAATATTATAATTTTTTATTCGTTTCTATGGCTATAAACAAAGCATTAGAAATTAAAATCCCATTTTTAGCGTATTTTCGTAATTTTTCGGTTGTATTTCCCGTGGCATAAATAACTACTGAGAAAATCGAAAAATGACCTCTCTAAAGTACCATCTTGATCCAATTTGCTAAAAGATAAGGTACTATATGTTGAAATCGAAGCACTCCTTCTGGTAGAAATTTTGTATACAGGATATAAAAATAATAAATAAATAAATAAACACCATTGTAAAACCAATAGCTTCATCGCTCCACTCAGAATCTAAAATCTAAAATTCAAAGGTATATTGATTTCGACTAATGTCTAAGTTAAAAATGAGGGGGAGAGATAAATCTTTAAAATTAAAAAAATATATTTTGCTTATTTTGAACAGCCTTTATTATATTTTCATGACTTATAGGCTATAATGCTACAAAATGATTTTTTTTTTATATCTGTCCAAATTTCAAAAATTCACAAATTATTTTATATATTTAAAACCTCATAAGCCTTATGACATAAGGTTATCAGTTTAAATACCCGACAGTTTTTACAATGTCCCGATAAGTTTGACAATGTCTTTCTTACAAATTTTTTTAAATATCGAAAAGCCATGACGTGTACAATTTTATTTGATAAACGTTTCAGTTAAAACTTTCTGTCTCCTTCGCTTAAAATTTTTTTCGTATTCCTACCTATAAAGTGATTTATTGATTTTTTTTAATTCAAACCAACTCTGCACCACCCCGGTTTTTTTACAATTGATTTTTACATTGACAATTAAATTCCTGTTTAGCCGTTTTGGTATGTGGCCTACACTTGTACTTGTACCTATAATATAATTGAAAATAAGAAACTTTTTCCAGTTAAAATATTTGTACCACTATTACTAAAAAAATATTCTATAAATAATATTTTAAACGAAAATAGATATTTCCTATATTTCATGCTCATATTATATAAATCGATGTTTACTTTTTAACACGCATATATCTATTCTTTCCTGCCACCTTGTAAGTCGTGAGTTGTAGTTTAAGTATATTATTTAACGCGTTGGTGTGCGTACGGCATATAATAATAGTTTATGATCGACTCCGTATAATAATTCAAATAGTGTATAATAGAAACAGATTTTATAAAATACGGCTGCAGTTCTTAATAATAATTATTAGATAATTTACGGTGATATCAGAATATATCTAGCGTAGCGTGCAGACCGGCTATAATGTGCAGTGAGTCAAGCTCACGTCTGGTTAACGATTATTTTTAATTTTTTTTTTAAGTAGGCAGTAGGCAAAGTCGATCTGATTCGAGTGTGAGACACGAGTCGAAAAAACATCATTACCGAAATATTCGGAGAGAAATTTTTTAATTATTGCCGAAATTATAAAGGATAGCAGTAACCCCATTTTTAAACCAATATAATCAAGTGTACCATTATATTCATTATATTATATTAATGCAGATAAATATCGCAAAATTATAACACAAACACACACACACACACACACACACACACGTATTTGTGTGTGTGTGTGTGTGTGTGTTTGAATGGACTCGTTTGGTATATAGTAATAATGTTTACGTACTATGTAGGTACATACCTATATAATGCCATCGGACGGAAATCGCAGCGACTGCAGTACAATTGTATCGACACGGCGATATATCATTCAGCGAAACAATAATAAATCACGTCGCGTATATTTTCTTTTTGTTTTATCGTTTTGTTTTGTTTTGTTTTACAGTTTTGTAATTCGATATTATATAGTTAGACTCCCGGGGGCTTGTTATACGTGTCATATAAGCTGTAGGTACCTATATATACGTATAGCGTATCACAAGTAGGTTAGGCTGCGGCAGGTCCGGGAAGCAGGAGCAGGGGAGATGTAATTTGATTTTTCTGACAAAAATACGGTACAGATATTTATATGCATAATATTTTTTAGGTGTAGGTATATATAGGGTTTAATAAATGCCGTTTTAAATAGACATTTAGATGTATATCTCCATAACTGCGTCTCATATACATTATTATTACGTAATATACGCGTCTATAATTTTTTTTTTTTACGTCCGTGAATCTAATGTGTCAACACGTTTTAATGTCGATGTGTTTTGCAGATATAATTTAGAAAAGATAACTATTTTTTTTTTTTTAAACACACATGTATAGTAAAATATCGGTATAGGTACCAATGTATTACGTTCGATGGCTAATCAAATAGATCTCGAAATCGTAAAACCAAATCGAGTATAATTACCATGGGGTTCGTTTCAGACCTATAATAAGCGCGAACAGAGTAAAACGATAATGGTCGTTTCTAAATATATTTAACGTTTAAGAGCACGGCAGCCGCGCGATGCCGTGTGTGAGCTCGCGCGTCCTGCGAGTGGTGTGTCCAGGTATATAAGACGTAATTTAAACGCAGGCCACAATATTAAATTTTATTGAGATCGATTTATTCCGCAGGTACAACGCTTATTATGTCTTATTATACGATTTCGCGTTTTAAATATAATATTATTTCATGACCGCGGTGGTCTCATAGAACGCGTCGTGTTTATAGTATTATATATAGGTGCCTACGTGTAGTGATGTATATACTTAAATAAATGCCAATATTAAACACTTTTATAATGCGCGCATACCTGCTGCTGCCATCGATTCGATTAAAAAAAAAATACTATGGACGAGTTCTCAAATCGAGTCATTTATTTTAAGACGTGAAATTTTGAATGTTTGAAAGGCGTTGAGAAATCGTGATAAACTATAATATATTATGTACGCGGTTAGTGGTTATGCGTATCCTAATTATGACATATATATAGCCCAGATTCTTAAGATTAAACGGAATGCAATATGTTCAGGAATTTTTGGTATAAGGTTATAGGTAGATAGGTAGGTAGGTTGTGCCTAAGTCAATAAGTTAATGTAAATAATTTTAAGAAGTTATTCTGAAAAAAATCAACCCTTTATTTCTCAAGAATTTTTTTTCAAAACGTTGTTAAATTTTTCCCTTGTTTATAATATTATATACAGTAACAATACATTAAACAGATCGTTTTATTTTAATATATGCGCTTACAATGTAAACAAAAAGTAAAATCATATATATATAAAAAACAATAGTTAAACGGCAATCTTATTGCCTATACTAGCAAAAAACCGAAATTTCAATACTATACATTACTTTTAGGCCGCGTTCACACTAGTAAAAATTTACGTTGTGCGTATAAGTTTCCACACGCACAATCCATTGGCTCATGGTGTTTTTTCGTCGCAACATAAATTTGTGGTGTAAATGACTAAACAATGTAAATTTGATCGAATTTAAACGCACCTTTATAAGAGAATTTAAAATAATGGCAAAATCCATGTTTAAAAAAGATTGGAAGAAACAATAAATTCATGAATATATGAACAACGAAATTGACGTACACAAGACATTAACACTAGGATTTTAAATACGTCAAGAAAAAAGAACCGTCAATATGTAACACTTGGGGAGCAAATCTAACAATATAAAACACATCATATAATGTCATGCCAGCCATAAATCATTGACCTCAACAACATGGATACAGTCGTACTGTCTGACCAATATTATACAGCACAATGACAAGATCATAGGTACTACACTACTACCATTAAAAACAAAAGTCTAATCTTTTCAATTAAATTTGACCAAGTTAAATAAACAAGTAGAATGTTTTTTGGAGCCAAAATGTAAATTAATTAATAATTTTTGTGATCGCTATGAATGCGGTACAAAAAAAAAATGAGATTACAATTTTTTTATTGTTTAGTTCAACGACATACCTACGTAAATAATAATAAAAACCAACTATTAACTTTTTTGAAGAAAAAAAAACGGAAATGCTGATCACGTAAACCTGTTTATAATATAAAACTAATATAATATGTATTATATACATCGGATAAAAAAAAGTGATTTTTGAAAATATTAATTTAGAATAGCGTCGCGGTCATTCACGGTAAGGAACCTCCTATATGCGCCAAATTTATGATTTTGAGGTTTTGGTATCCCTGGATTCAGAAAAAAATTAGCTATTTATTGATAAAATCTCCTATGTGCTATCTGCATCGTAAAATTAATGAAAAATAAGAAATAAATTCTCCTATGCGGTACCTACAGTAAATCGTTAATAAAATATCTCCTATTGTGTGCTGTTATTTGGAGAAATCCTCTCATGTGTTACCGACTATAAATCTTTTATGAAATAACTCCTATGTAATTTCTTTATTTAAAACGTTTTTCGTGTTTCTTAAAACTACGTTTTTTCATATAGGAGGTTTGTTCCCGTGAACGATGATAAGCTCCTTTATAAATTAACAGGAGGCTGAAATTCGAGGGTAGGACGGAAGGCAATTCGAGTGTGCAAACATTACCTACTGGTTACTGACATACGCACAGTACTCGCGATATACCTAGGTACCTAGGTATATAGAATATAAAAAATAAACAACAACGTTAACATTCATATTATATACATTTTACACTATATAGACGGATTAGGTGAGCATTTTTAGTACTAAACACGATTGAAAAAAAAATCGCGCAGACATACCATTTTTTTTACGATTGTACGTGCCAAGTCATATACCTAAAATAATAATATACACATAATATTATAGTACCTAAATATAAAATATATACATACGACTGTCGACTTTGTACGATAGATTCCGATATTTCGTTGTTATATAATATAATCTCTGTAATTTCTATGCCAACGTTATAACTCAACGATATACATAGATCTATCGTAGATTCATTGATCGTGATTTTTATTTTTCGATAAGTTTGTAAGAATATCGTAAAGCGTTTTATTGCCTCTAAAATAGTGTACGATTCCCACTGCATTTCGTATGCGATGCACCAATATTCTTTTATCCTTAAACGTAATAAAAGCGGATTTCGTGAGAATAATCAATACCTAGTCTTTTATACCTAGTCAACTATTAAACATGATGAATTTTATTAAAAGCAGGCAATTTAGTTATTTTTAAACGAAATACATTTTTTTTGTCGAATTTCAAGTTCATTAAGAAAAATCAATAAGTAATGGCAGGTATAGTAAGATTATATTTTTAACTGTTTTGTTTATTTTCCTATGATGGTAGAAAAAACAATAAAAACAAATGTGCATGCTGAAACCATATATTATATTATTATTTCATACTTTTGAGAGTACATAGGTAGTAATGGTTTAAACATTTATACATAATATTCTGATTGAAAAGAAACCTTAAAATATAAGTAAGTATTCTCATTTTTTTTTTTTAAAATAGAAATAATAGCAGTCAAACCCTCTGAAACTCAGAGATTAAACAAGGGAGTGAAAAAACAAAAACCTAAAACAATCAAGCGAACTGCACATTCAGATTGCGAAACTCGGACCGCTAAGAGTACATAAAGCTAAAAACAATAACGGACGTTTCCGTTCATCTCACACGTCATCTAGTTTTCGACAATCGCAGTGTACAAGAACACACAATAGAGCTGGTCTCTTGTAAACATTTTGACGTCAAAACAATGTGTCAAAAAACCGTTGACAGCAATAAAGGGGATGGCGGGGCTGCGGCTCGTTCGATTGTACCTGTTACCTGTTGTATTATGTATAGGTAGGCAGAGGGTACTCGAGGGACGCACTCATGGACTGTCTTCCGATTGCGCTCGTTTTGAAATAATTGAATAAATAACAATGAACCAAAAACCCGTTCATATATACAATATAATAACTCAATGTTATATTATATTAATTGTCATCGCACAGTTTTACGACGACGGACATAAAAATATGAAATAATAGGTAGGTACGTATTAATAGTCATCAGTCGTACCAATTATTATATACACCTATCGACTTCAGTTATCTCTTTCAAATACCCATATCAGAGCATTAGACTTGGGCAGAGGTACGTCTTACTACAATAATTCACATCTAGACTAGAATTCTATTATTTCCCAATGGATCCTATAACAATACTTGCTGGTTGATAAAATGTGTTTTGTGGTACTTATCTAAAACTACATGGTATAGTAGGTACCCATGCCATCTCTTACAATAGTGTCCAAATGACAAATTGCATACGTATAAAAAAATTGCACTGAAAAATCTTATTTATCATTATGGTATGGTTAAAAATGTTACATTTTTTAAATTATAAAATCATATTATAACAATAATGTTTTTAAGTACAGTGATGACGCAATTTAAAAATAATTAAATTATTAGAATTATAGAATAATAAATATTATGCAAAAAAAAATACTATATAATATGGTGTTGGATATGACAATATATAAGTAAAAGATATTAATATTATTTATTCCTAAAAATATTTTAGTAAATCATTATATTTTTTAAATATAGGTTTATAATATACCTAATATATTTAAAAATAAAAATATTTACAAATGTAATATGAAATTGAAAAATGTAACACTTTTGACACTTTCTGAAGTCTTAAGTCTGAAAAATTAGGAAGGAAAATGTCACTTTAATTTAATCGATTAATTTTTCGGTTTTTGGAAAACAAAAATTGAATTGCGGTAATATAAATTTCCATGGCATGCAATCCGGATAGACGCCCATAAGAGGTGGCATACAATTCGGATGCATTCTACCTATATAAACATTATAAACCCTACCCAATAATAAAATAAAATAGTTCAATGGCTTGTGCAGCACTGCGGTGATCGTTGACGCGCGAAATCAAAATCTATCCACAGGAGTTTGTCCAGTGCGAGCTTTTTCAGCGAAAATATCAATGAATACCGGAGAGATTTTGAAAAATCTTTATTGAGCTTAAGAATTTAATATAATTGTCATCATTAAATTCAATATAATATAACCAATCAGTTCCCTTCAGTACAGCACCTGTAGGAGTATAATATACTAATTATGATAATACTATATGTCATTAGTCAGTATATTGATGTATATCGTCCCTACTCCTTATAATACCATACCTACCTACTATTTGGAGTAGGAGACTCGTCTAAACAGTATAGTTTCAGTGAGCGAAAACCCCGACATGGAGCTGCTAAGTACTCTCTGTTATAAAATATATAATATATATATTATAGTAGCCTGGAGTTTTCGTCGAGAAACCGTATTCACCGTATTTGTACGCATAATACGAGCTATAGTGGAGCTACATATTATATAGGTATTTATATAATATCATAATAATAATATATATTATGTATAACGCGCTACACGTAGTCTGCGGTATGTATGCGCCCATATATTATATAGAGAGACTCGCACGTCCAATGTTCTCTCCGAGTTAACGCTCCGACGCCTCTCGGTGTAATCGGGCGGATGAAGCGCGCGAGGACCTTACGCACGCGGTTCTCTATATACATAAGATGCAGTATATGCATATACACACGAGTATATAGGTGCACGTACATAGTATATACCTACCTATATATGTGTAAGTATATGCACAAGCGAGAAACGTGATATTGTGGCTGTCCGTGGTGTGGTTTTTATTCGAAATTACTTAGGTACTATGTTTATAATATATAGGTATGTCGTATGTGTATAGGTACGAGGATACGGCGACATACGGACGCGCGTGAAATCAATATTTTCTAGAGAATATATTATTATTATTATACTGCCACAGAGACAAAATCCTAGCGCGAACGTTATCGTTTTTCACGCGACGACCATTTTTTAAGCTAAACCCTTTCAAACTTAAAAATATATTTTTTTTTTACATTCCAAAAGCCCAAAATACAATATATTTAAGGTACCTACCGCAGGTTGTTCCGCATGTGTTGTTATCGCCACCCTCTACCGCGCAGCACCCCTATAAAAGGGTTTTTTCTACAACAGTTATTGTGGGACATAATTTATACGGCTCAACCCATTTACGACCGAACCCATTGATATATGTAGCCTATTTGAACCTTAAATCATATCCCCCATAATATTATTATGCACTCGATTTAAAACAACTGAACATCGTGCAACGTTGCCTTTTCTTGGATAGCTTTAAAATCGAGAATAATATTTTATCGTTGCTCATGTTAATCGTATCAAAGATAATTTTATGACACATTTATGATTTCCGTGTCAGTTGCATCAGCTATAAGGATGAGTATGAGTACTATACTTAGTAATAATGGCATGAAATTCTAGAAATCTTACAAGTAAAAAAACCATGTTTAGTGTTTCGTTATTTTATAAAAATGAAGAGCATAAGACCTTATTATTATTAAGTAAAATACTTAAAATAAATTGCTTATTAACTAAGGGGAATTTAATTATTATAGTTAAAATATTTATGAAATGTGTAAAATATGTATCTGATCATTATTTATATCTATTAATTATTATCGTGTCTTATTAAAAATAATAATAAACACGTGGATATATTAAGATTTAAGACATGTTGTAAGATCTTATAATTATTTCAGAAATGATTATCTTTTTTTTGAATTTTCTGATAACTGACGACAACATTGCAGGTCAAATGAGCGCAATCGGGCTATACATCAAAGTATTTTATGTTTTTATTTTAAGCAAAAATGTTCATAGCCCTAGGGGTGCAAGTGAACTACTCTGGAGCGCAAATAGACCCTATCTACATGACTATAAAGTATACACGCCATAATTATGAAAGACAAAAACATAATATTATATCCTAAGTGTTATTTACCCTAGGTGATCAATTTAAGTGCTATAAATTCTATGTTTTTTATTTTTTTGAATAACACCATAGATACATTTTTAATTTAAAATTTCGAGGCAGAGTGTTATTTGAAGTATTTCAATCTATAAAAATTACATTTCGGACAATAAGTTCATTAGGTAATTATAAGTATTCAAAGTTATAACACATTAACTACTTGTCCGAAATTTGTTTTAATAGATTGAAATAGGATAATACTCCGAATAATAATAATTATTATTCACCACGTACATATTTTATCGATGGTGAATAATATAATATACAAACGAGCATATGAGTACAAAATGTATAAAATAAAGTAAAAACACATTTTCTTGGCAAGAGGAGATGCACGCTCTCCCAAACAAACAGCAGTGCAGTACGCCAGTACCTACAATCTACATATTATTATAATATGACGCACCTATCACGATGCACTCAAAAATTATTTTTTTGAGCCTCAAGACTCGTTGTGGTCATTTGGATTTGGGATGGTTGAGCGAAAACGTCGTCTCTCCGAGTACGATTAGTAATTATTACCTATATACTGATTACACACACATTATCGTTTTATAAACGCACACAAACACGAAGCTTAGGCAGCACCACTATACCTATATCATTAAATAATATAGCGTAATATAGTAATATTATTTTCTAAATATTTGTTGTATGCCGCCGACGTCGTCGACGTTTAGCCGAAACATGCTGATTAAAAAATATAATCACGAAAACCTATACGTACCAGTAAATATATTATTACACAAAATAGCTAAACTGGGCATAAAACTATATTTATTTCAATTATAAAAACGTAATAATTTATTTTTTCCGTACGCGCGCTAAGAGTTCCGTGTCTCGGAGTCGTCGCCGTCTCGTGACTCAAAACGACACGCGCGGCGTACCTACACCATAGGTATGTATACATATTACATTTATATTATGTAGGTATAATATAAATTACAACGTACAGTAAACGACTAGATAATAACTTCTCGCGTAGTGTATAACCAAAAAAAAAAAAAAAATGTTCTCTAAGTATTCAAAAATCGGTCTCATGTTACCTACTACTGCATATTATCGTTGAAAAACGTTACGTAATCCGTGACCATAAAACAAACCGAAAAAGGCATGAATTTGCAGTTGCGACTAAAACAAAAATTGTGTTTTAGGATCAGTGTTCTAATGTCCAATATTGTGCTCCTCATATTTTATGATTAGCAAACCCCATCGTTTACCAAGATTTCGATAGTCAACTGAATAATGATTAAGATTTAATAAATAAAAATGGTGAGCTCATTTTACTTCTAAGTTTAAAACATAATTTATAGTAAACTCAAAAAAAATTTTAAAAATATTCTACGGTAATTAATGTTAGAGGGATGAGAAAATGTAGTGAGAATTCATCTAAGGTAATCCTTAAAATATAGATACCAAAGATGTTTAGAATTTAGAATATGTACAATGTATGCAGTGCATTTAGTAGAGATATTAATAGTGTTAAGTTAAAATTTGCTAGTTTGTAAAAATAAAAATTTCAGACACATAATATGGTTCGTTAGATTTAAAATTGGGGAAATTTAAAATGATTCACAAAGTAAAAACCCATTCAAAAATTTGTATTATTCTTAGAACAAAAATTAACTTAATTTAGATACTTTTGAAATAAAGTTAACACGTTAATCTTGAAAAAAAAGTAACTTATTAAGTTAAAAGTTAATAAACTTAATTTTAACTTTTAACTCGTTAATGCCCAGCCTTGCTTTTAATAATTGAAAAAGCATCAATATTACAATAGTCATAATCTTTATTGGTAATAAAATTAGTTTTTTTTTTTGAATGAACAACTCATGTTCTTCCTGCAGTTGTTCTTGCTAACAAATATCCAGGAATAAATAGAACTGTTATAATAATGCGTTGATTTTCTGAAGCAAAAGACAGGGATGGAGGAAAACAAGAAAGAAATTCTAAGAAAACAATGTCTATAATATCTTGATATAATTATATTATATTTTCCTAAAAAAAAAGAATATAGGAAATATGTCTATATGACTACATCTATCATCTATATTTATATTAATAATTATTTGACTCCATTCGTCTGATATACACTTAAATTATGTACTTAACATACCTTATTTATTTTTTTTAAATTTAAAAAACTTTCGACCAACCCTCGAATTTAACACAAAATATAAATATTTCAAACTTTAAGGATTCGAATTTAGATTTTTAGATTAATATGCTGTTTATCTACAGTTAAAATACTAATTTTTTAAATTTGTTAAAGGTATTTATTCAAAAAATACTTATCTAACAAATTAAAAACAGTTTACCATTACTTGAATTATTATTTTATACGCATAATGAAGTTTTCAAAATTTTTAAACTATATAAAGGTAAATTTATTCTTCAATAAATGAAGATAACATTTTTTATGCTAGATGAAAAACTTTGCATTATACGTTTCAAATATATTTTGATTTTAAAAATATCGAAGGGTGACGGAGTTCGAACTCGGCCACAAGCGGCAGTCACGGAGTCCGTAGAGAGTAGCCTGCCATCCCTCACATGGCAGATACGTAAAGGGGCTCACTTAAAAATTGTTCAAAAATAAACACACAGATATTCAAAACCTACAGTACCCTCCCCCACAGTTCCACAGACTAATGACCTCAGTCGTCAAAGCCTTAACCCAAAAAAAAAAAAAAAATATATCAAAAAGACATAGGCACTATTTATTTATACATAGCTATTTGTTAAAATGTTGTGTTAAAATTTCGATAAAATTCATCAAAATTGCGAACATTAATTGCTAGGTACCCAATTACTTTTTATTTTATGTTTTAAAATAGTGAAAAATTCATGAAATGTTTGATATAACGGCTAAGTCTCGAAAATGTTACCAGCTACCGTAGAGTTACATTGGAAAAAAAATGCATATAGCAATTTAAACATATAGTAAAATAACCTTAAAAATGTATAACTTTTATGCACAGAATCGTTTTTTGTATGCAATAATTTATCATTTAATTCAAATTTAACACATTCATTATAGTGCTACCATAGCATATTTTTCCAATCTACAATAGTTAAGCTTTACATATTGTGTTTCATTTAAAATTAATTTTTGATTTTAACAGTGCCACTAGACATATTATTATACCTATTTTATAACTCAAACATTGCAGATTTAAATTTAGTTTTCAAATTTAGGTACCTATAAGGAGTGTTGTAAAGTATTTGAGTAAAAGTATTCAAATACTTTTTTCCGTATTGAATACTTTTTGAAATACGTTTATTTTTGAAGTATTTGAACAGTATTTGAAATAAATTGTTTTACTATTGAATACTATTTTTATTCCTTTAATTCTTTATTCATTGTCAAATAATAATAATTTCATAATAACATTATATATATTTATCATTTATGAATAATTCTATATCGGTTTTAGTTTTCGTCAAAAAATTCTGATTCACAGCAGTATATTATCAGGTAGGCAATCTACCTGCGGTAGATCGCGGATGTTTGTACGTAAGTGTATGATTTATCTCTAGAGTATCAAAGACCAAAGTTATACCAAGTTTATCGTTTTTACTTAATTCCACCTACGGCGAATTAATATAAACAATTAATACAAAATCCTAACCCGACCGTACTAAAATCTGATTAATAAACAAAAAACAAATTTAACCCTTTTTAAATTAGCAGAATATCTTCTACCCAGAGGTCTAATCTACACACAAACATTCATTTTTCTATATATAAAAAGAAGAATGGGCTGAGGAAAGGTCAAACGACCAATGTTGGCCGCGTCTCGTTCAGTAGCGAAGGCGTTACGCAAGTAGATGTACTCGTCTGATCGTAACTTCGACTGATTAAAATGAATGAGATTGAGACGCTTCCTTAACATTCAAATTAAAAAAAAATAATAATAAATAAATATTATTCTCAACTCCTATATCCCATAGCAACCATTAATAAACAAATATTTCTATCTTAAATCTTAAAATTCCTGTTTTAGCACCAACCGGGGGTGATTAATTCCCTTTTTAAATTAGCCTAAAACCTTCTCTGTGATGTCCTCTTTAATTTAAAAAAAACTGCACGACGATTGAATAAGTAGTTTCGGAGTTTATCCCGAACAAAAAAAAAACGACTTCATTTTATATAATATTATAGATAAATATAATATTATATAAAATACATATTGATATATCATATTGACATGATTACTGTTTCTGCTATACAAAAATATTATTACTTACTAGTACTATACCTAATTACTGAGAAAATGGTTGTCAATTTACAAAGGTGGGCATTAGCTAGTTAAAAAGTTAAAGTTAAGTTAAAAAGTTAATTTTTTTTTAACTTTTTAACTTAACTAGTTAGTTTATTATCTAATCAACTTATTAATTTAACTAGTTCAATTTACAGTTGAAATAACTTAGCTTTTATCAGTTGATTATAAAAAAATCCATCAATTAAAAACATTTTGAAATTTTTTGTTTATACGTAAATATTACTATGTCAATATAAAATAAAAATAATCCAATACAAAAACACAAACATTTCTGTTCTTTTTCTTGATAACATAATTTTGTGTATATTCATATATTTTATTAAGTTGTAAATTATATATTATACGAGTTGCACAATAAAGTAGGCACAATTTTTTTTTTATAAGCATTTAAAGATCGAATTGACAAAATTTATCAAATTTAAAATTGAATAATTATTTTGTAGTTAAAAATTAATAAAATGTTCAACTTTTATATCTAAGGATTGAAAATTTAAAACAAGATTCCACATAAATAGTTGATTCTGTTACCAAAAAATCTATAAAATACATAAGCACAGTTTATTTCTATACTCATTTTAAGTTCAAATTTGGACGAAATTACATATTAAAAAACCTAGAACAATTATTTTAGTTATTTTGTTGTGATTTTATATTATTCATGGGTACTTGAAACTTCTAAAGTATACTATTATATATCTACGATAGTATCACGGTTTGCTGTTGATGTATAACGCGTTATAAGTACCTAATAGATATTGTGATATGATTAATTTGGAATTTATTATAGGTTAATTTTTTTTTAATACCATAGATATACGTATAATATAATATATACCTAGATTCAGTCTCCACTCAGAATCGTTTTTCTTATACAATGATATTATATCATTGAATTCAAATTTAATACCATCCATTATACACTGACTCACTTGTAACCTACTGTACAGCAGAGCGACATCCACTTGCCCACCTTTTTTGTTTTGTATTTGAAAATTATTTCAAATATTTTACTATGGATAATATTCTGTGGTATTTTAAATACTTTGGCCCATGGCACATGTAATTATTAGTTGTTGTTATATTTTATATTTATCATTATAAAACATTTAAAAAAAATCTCACCGGGGCTGCAAGACGATCGACCCAGTGATTGCACCGAGAGTGTTGTAATTTGTATCGCAGTACAAATTGAGAATAAAATAAAAATGTAGTTCCTATATACATGTAATTGCAAGTGTTACGTATACATATTATTTATTATATAATAATGTTCAATAAATGATACTCAACAATTATTATAAAATGTTTTATGAAATAAGTTATCAATTTCATTTGTATGAATGTAATTAATATTTTGAACTACCTACCAAGTAACATAATATATTGACGAAATGAATTTACTACTATTTTGTTCATGAAATAAATTATAAATTTATAAATCAACATGATGGAAATTTATTAATTTCATATTGGTACTAATAAATGCCAAGGTAATAAACGCAGTGTAGTAATTAAATATACATACATATTATTGTAAAATCTACACAGATTGAACGAAGTTTTTTGTAACTATTGCAATTTGCAATTATATTTTATGATTAGGTACACAATAATTACGGTTGTAAATATTTTATTACAAATACGAGATTGAGTCATTGATAATGATTAATAATCAATAATAATTTGTTATTATATAATAATATGACAATATATATTTTATACATTATCAAATTTATAATATTTATGTAAAAGCTACCTAACCAAAAGCTTCCGCGTTGTTATGTGTATCTATATTATGACTATACAGCAGCAATCATCTACATTGTATAAATATATTGAAAATAAACACGAAATTTTTTAGCCAAAGTCAAACAATCTCAAGTACTCAAATTCAATTCGACAAGGTCGCAGCATATACATTATATAATATATTACATTTACAATATAATATGACAAATATTTTATAATTACTAAAACGCTATCAAAAGTCTGAATTCGATAACTCTTCCGGGAACTGCAGTTACAACAAGCTTGACAAAAAAAATTCACTTTAGTTTCCTGCAGCCACGAAAAGTACCTATACCTAATACTAGTAATACATATTGTCTGTACTTGTAATAAAAACAACAAAAATACAGTTTCGCACAACCTTTAAATATTTCAGCTTTTAAATTGATCAACAAGTGGATAATATACTAGCTGGTAGCTAATAAATGTATAGATGCATCGCAGCAACTCGTGTATTTGTGTTGGAGACTATAACGACGCTATAAACTTTACGCAGTGCAATTATTTTTACAACATTTGTAGGGAAAACATATTATCCTTCCTATGACACATTTATACTCCACCACAAATTACATTTTTAATATTAAGGTATAACACGAATATGACGTATACACAATATGATGTATATACTATAATATTATGTATATATCTACCACACGTATATAATATGTATAAATAATAAATATATTTAAAAATATTTAGATATATAGTTGCATACACCCATATTATATAATGTAACCTATGTTATTAATCTCTATATTATGTATAATGTATTAAAGCTAAAACAAAATATACAATTCGTATTATTTATTAGGATTGCGTATTATGATAATATCGATTCCCATAGTATATCATGGATACTATTGTCGTGAAATTTAATATTGAAATTAATAAATTTTTTACATCGATCTGGTATTTATATTATTGTTAAATTAAGTACGTATGCACCAACTTTTGTGTTACAAACTTCATCCAGATGTCAGTAGGTAGTGAAAGAAAAATAAGAATATAAAACCAATAATTTAAGAAGTAGGAAAATATTTGATGGAATTAAATTTATAGTGTAATTACAGGGTTATTTTAAATAATTTAATTTTAGAGTACAACTTCGAACAAATTAAAATATTGTAGTCAAAACAAATGGAAAGTATATAGTATATAGGTACATATAATTTTAAAGAAACTAAAGACAACTAAGTAATAACTGTTTCATTAAAATAATTTCAAAATAGTTCCGAATCTTTTCTAGTCTTTTAATCGGTCTATTGAATAAAATGATTTTCGATAAATGTATTTTGAATTTTTTATCTGCATTTAATAATCGTTAGAAATAGTTTTGACAATAGTAAGTATAACAAAAGTCTTGTTTTGGTAGTCTTTTAATGTCTTAGCATGGTTAAAATTTACAAGGTTATTGCATAATATATACCCCTTCTCAATCAAATATTTGATGATAAAAAAAAAATGGCAGCGTAAAGAGAGCCAATAATAATCAAGTACCTATATATCCGCAGGATTTGAATTTGTTAGCTATTGTCAGTGTGTTTTTTATGATAAAAAAAATTATATTGGTGATATCCCTTTACGCAGCCATTTTGTTTCTGATGATAACAATCCGAGTCGATATACAATAACCATTATATTTCAACCATGTGTTTTAGTCAAGAACCTGTGCTCTTATACCTACTATATCTAATACTGAATTTATCCGTAAGTAAGTTTAGACATGGCAAAATAAGTGGGCCTTGAGCCTTGAGTCATACCCGCAAAGTTTTATCCATATAGAATTGCTCATAATATTCTATGCGCATAAACCTAAACGGGTATTAAGTCAATGAACACTAAATAATGAAACCTAACCATTAATCGCCTACTCGTTTTAATTCCGGTACAAAGTATACAACGAAACAATTTTTTTTTACAATATATATATATAGGCACACGCGATATAATACGATTTTAACGAACTACTGTAATACAACTGCAGTCAGTAACAATACACATACCTATATTATGTATAAAAACTATGCAATGACTTTGCAACTTCACGCAAAAGTAATTTCACGATTTTTCAGCAGGTAATGCCACCGCCGCGCCTCATTGTACCTATATATTATACAGAAATAACGATCGAAATTGTATTTTTTCTAACAGTTCGTATCGTTACGCGAAAAACAAAATTTGTGTGCCAACAAATCACAAAATATTATAATGCTGCACTGCAGTGTCTGCGAGTATAATATTGTTATATTATTTTGTAGCTGCGTTAGATAATAATATATCTATTTGTTATTGGATACCTACTCGACAGACTTATTACCGTAAGTTGTACCCAACTACTATACTCATCAAAACTGCTGCAGACAGGACTCGATATTATTATTATTATTCGACAGCATAGTCCAACACACGATTATAATTAGTATTGATGTATAACATATTATTATTAAACGCTTCTGCTAAACAATTATATTTAAATGGCATTCGACGAAACGTTCACCTGTCTATATGTATACCGCGGCCAGTCGCTGGTACAGTCATCATACCGCGGGTAAAAACAACGCGTGTATTTGAGCGTTAAAAAAAATTGTCCGTCAAAATTGCCTTGTACGTATATACCTGTCCGTGTGCATATTTTATATATATATATATATATATATTAGTATATACCTACAAAATACATAAAAATATTAATAATAATAATATTATATAATATTAAATTATTATTATATACCGCGAACGGTCTATCCGATACGGAATAATAATAACAGTAATAATAATGAGCTAGGCAATGACTATTATAATAACATACATACATACGTACGCACATGCATATGTATATTAAACACGTATATAATATAATACACCAATACCTACGTAGGTATATATAGGTAGTGAGCACACTATTATACTACTTGGAATTTAATCTAAAATGTGTGTACCGCGCTCGTTCTCCACCATTTAATTATTGAGTGTAGGTATCTACTAAATGTTTTCGATTAAAATATTTATTTTAATGAACGTGTATGCGCGCGTACTAATATAATATAATATGTATAATGTTTATATGGTAAAACTCAAACGAAATATCTTATTATTATTATTATAATATAATAGTACTTGGCGGAAATTACCACTTTTCGTCGTTATTAGTTTTTTTTATATCTGATTAAGAATAATATTATTATATCCAATCAATTGTTAGCGCGTTTGAATTTGTAATTTTATTTTTCACCATCATAGCGACCTTATACTTATACGGTCTATGTTTTTCACTCATGACGCGAATGAATCACAATATATAGATAGGTAGGAAAATATAATTGCGCGATACGATAAGTATATTACTATATAAACGCATATATATTATTATTTCTAATATCATGAGTATTACCATTGATTATAAATACTAGTAAATATTATTATTATACCTATGTTTGTGCGAAAGTTTTTTTAATTTTGACGACTAGTGCGTGCGGCGGCGCGCTATATTATATACCATGTTTTATGCGAGCTATTTGTACATATTATATAGACACACAGCACTATGTGCATTACATATTATTATACCTATATACAAGCCTGGGCAAGTTAATGATAATTTTTAACTGAGTTAAGTTAAAAGTTATATGAACATTTTCAATTAACTTATTAACTTATGTTAAGTTAAGTTATTTTTTTTTTTTTATAATATCTTTATAAATACTCAGTAATATTGTTTAAATAATAAAAATCATAAATATTATTGAAGACAGGAAATAGCCAATAGCTTTTCTATACACGGGTACTGAATTAATAGAATTATGAAGTAGGTACGAAAAAAATACAAAATTGAAAATGCCAAAACAAATACAACCTTTTGATTTATTAATACACTAAAGTATTAATATTAAAGTACTATACATTTTTTTAAAATTATTAAATAAAAATAACATGGTATTTAAGAATGTACTTAATTTTAAATTCTGAATACTTTTTCAGGGAACTAAAAGTCTAAAACTGTTTGAGAATGTAGCCAACTTTATACTTCAGTAAAATATTTATTTAAGAAATTGATTTTGTAATATTTGTAATTCCCTATTCTAGTAAATGGTTATGTAATATCAATTTTTATTTTTATTATTTAATTATTTATAAATTAACTTAACTTGAATTTGATTAAAAGTAACTTGTTATTTATTAAGTTGATATCAATTAAAATAAGTTAAGTTAAAAGTTAAAATTAACTTAACTTTTAACTTTTTAACGCGTTTATGCCCAGGCTTATACTGTATATACATAAGAATATACATAAGAATATATATTCAATATGTGTATTTATATATCTGCAGATAGATATTTTATTTACGATTACACTATATTATGCACTCATTAAAAAAAACCGATAGTATCTTTTTAAAATTTACAATGTCCGGGATTCGATAAGAGTTGGTAAAAAAAAAAATCTACGACGGGTGATTGTGCAGATAAAATCAAAAAAACTTGCAATAAATACAAATCGCTTTAATTACCCAGGCCACCACTTTATATGTAACGCGTATGTTATAATATATATTTATGATAAATTAAACAGACATGCGATATAGTTTAATATGTTATATTATAGTATGTGTGTATAACAAGGTGCACCTTCTAATTTTAATAAATCCGACGCGTAATGATTGTGTAAACAAATTCGACGCCATTTATTTTTAATTTTTAATACTTGAGAAGAAATCAATGCCGGCAAGTCAATCTGCACTGTTAAGTGTTCATTTTCGACCATTATTTCTCCTACTTACCCTATTGTAATATTGGTTTGTGTTACGATGGCGTCAATCAAATGTGATATAGATATAGGTATTATAAATTATAAATTATAATATTTTTTTTTTTTAACATTTAATTAAATATATACGATCTGTAATAGTATTTACAATAAGTATATGTGATGGAATACAATTGGCTTTGATAGCATGAGAGGAGTATAGCTACCCAGCAGTAACACTCAACGAAATTATAATATAATATATAAAATGTATACTAATTTATATTTTCAAAATATATATATATTAAATATACAGAATATTATTTATATATATATAACATAAATCTATAGATATATACCAGGGATGGGCAACTGCAAGCGGCCCGCGGGCCATATGCGGCTCCCGTACCTTTTTTAACTGGCCCGCGCTACATTTTCAAATTACTTCATATAATTTTATTATACTATTATTTTCGTGTTTTGTAGTAATTATTTTAAAAATGTCCGCTAAAAAGCGTAAAAAATCAATTTTGAAGGACTTTTTTTTTTTTGCTTTCTCCTATGCACTGCGGCCCGCTAGATTTTAAAGTACTTAAAAGTGGCCCGCTAGTTACTTTGAGTTGCTCATCCCTGATATATACGACACACGCGCTGTCATCTTAGGGAAACTATAATAGCTCATTTATTTATATATCATTATTATTATTATTATTATCATTCGCATATATTTACCGTAATATCCTACAGTTTTGTCACACTCATATAGTTAGTAGCACAACTATGAAAGACACATATTATGCAATACATCCAATAAACATGTTGATAACTTGTTAGACATTATTGGATTACCCCCAGACTTTGTTGGACATTATTTTTGTCAGTAGAGCTTTAGACACTTTTGTGCTGCCAACTATACTACAAAAGCGCAATTTTACGTCAGAAAAACTTCACCCTTACAAAAAATGCCATGCAGCTTGATTTGTTGGACACTGTTGGACCACTCTGTATAGTGTATCGGTGTATAGTGTATATAGTGTGTCGGTTTTTTATACCTAAGTTCACGGGCAATTCTGCGTCAGTGTACCTCGCTTTATGGACTAATTTGACGGAGATAAGGGGAATCCGCACATGATAGATTGGATAGAGCACCTGGTATATTTTCGAACATGGTTTAGACTACTTTCTATAGATTTTCCTGATATCTCTAAGAACAATTTTAAATTTTCGTAAAAATTGGCGGAGTAGTTTTTGATCATATAAGCTACAGGCATATACCTACACATTAAGTTTTAGAATATAATATATATATATATCGATTATATAAAAGTCTCTTTTATTTCTGTAACCAATGGCAACTAACCCTATGAATGTAAACAAAAAAATATTCAATTTTCGTGTGCTAAAACGAAATAATTCATGTGCGAGCCACCCTATTGTAACCTATTGGCTATAAGGGGTTGAAAAACGAAGCTTTATGAACACGATCCTTAAGTTTCAAGAAATATGTATGTGGAATGTGTTGCCGATTGGTTTAGTATACTTTCCAAGTCTATAATAGAAACATAAGGTAATTTATAAAATACCATTTTGTTGCTATAAAAATATAAAATACTATAATAGTTATTAAAAGAAAAGAAATACAAAACCAATAAAGGTGCTCTGCCGCTATATGAAGTACATTTTTGGATTTCAAGGTTCATCTAAAATTCTAAAATGACAAAAGAATAGACGAATATACCTATATATGTATATTCTTATATTTGCCAGTCGCATCAACAGGTAATCCGTGAGCAGCTCCTTATCCTAAAAGAAAACAATATGCTACAAACCCTTAAAATTAAATTGAACTAAAGTATGTAATTAAATGCGATGAACCATGAATATTTTTGTCAAAAAAACTACCGGAAAATTTGCCAGTAGGATAGAAAGAAAACAAAAAACGACGTTGAAAGCGCGTTTCAACTACAATCATCAATCGAACCAATATCGATATTCTATGCATAGAATGGTAGACAGCACTGACGATTCGTCTACAGATAAAACTTTCGCGCTTTACAAGTTCCGACTTGATCCGACAACATAACAAACACACACACACAACACACCGCGGTTACGGTCTGATGACCGTTCGATCGCGGTCCAGTAACGACGGTATAATATGGTTATGTCGTAATAAATTATAAACCAGCAGCTACGCCGCGACGCGATGACACGACAACTATCTATTATATACATATGCTGCCCAGGCATCGGTGGCTGGAGGATTCGATTTCGCGATGAGGGGCTTCCCGATTCACACACGACACGCGATTCTATACGCGTCAAAGACTCGCATCGAACCGTCCTAAGACGACTATAAAATTACACGATTTGCAAACGTATATTATATTATATTATAATAGATACTATATGTGCCTAGGATATCTATACTTATATTGTATTATATCCATCGGGAGACCATATCCGCTGTTAAACGACGCACAGATGGACAATACACGTGTAGTTATAACTATATATAGAAATAATGAATAGTTTACTTATACCTTTGTATGTTGTATATAAATATAATATAATAATAGGTACTGTCATCGTAAACATTCGATATAATATTATAGATAAGTATTAATATAATATGTTCCAAGGATTCAAAGTGGAATTTATTTTTCCTATTTTACTAAAAAGATAATGAAATTGAAGTCCATGTCAATATATTTTAAAATATGTACCTAAATAAGTGGTTTTGTATATATAAATAAGCTAATATCAAAATAGATGATTTACATGATCGTAATAAAAAAGAGCCAGACCGAATACTGCGTAACCGGATGTACGAACTCTTATCGATGCGCTCCCCCGATGAAGGACAGAGGTATACTCGGTAGCGTATTTTAATTTATTTTGTTACCTAATAGGAGGAGATTGATTCTTTACAGTGAAAACCGAAATATTGAGACAACTGAGATGGTATATCATTAAAAAAAATGGACATACTATCACCTCCGTCGTTATTGTTCACATATACTATTGTGATCGGTTGACAAAAATAATAGTATTATATAATTCTAACACAATATAATAAAAAGTAATAGAAATAGTAGGATAAGTTAATAGTACACGTCGCAGACAATAATTTTCGTATTTTCGTATTTTATAAATAAGATAAGCCATAAGGAGGGGTTTACGTTATAGGCCATAGCTAACGACACATAGGTACAGCGGCGAAGAGGTTAATTATCTTCATAATGAGTAGATACTGAAGCTACTCAGACTATGGGATGCATTGAAAAAAACTGGGGATAAAAGGTATTATGGAGAGTCAGTTTTATCACTCTCAGGAATCTTATATACTTAATTCATGTCTGCGATCATTTAGGGAGTTTAAGCATAAATATTGAAAGTATAGAAAATAGAAGGAGATATATAGTAATCATATGAGGTGGATGATTGTTTATTAATACGTAGTGGACAATCTTTAGAAACTTACCAACGTTCAACACGTCTAATTCGACAAGAGTTAGAGATTGTTTACCGAGATCTCGCAAAGAATAAAACCATACTCGAAAAATAACGGTCTTACAAGTGCGGGGGATATAAGGGTTTTAAGGTGGAGAAGATACTTGAAGTCACTTGAAAAACTCGTGTAATGAAACCATTTTGTTGATATTATAATTTAATAATAATTATATTATAATAGTTCTTATTATATATTGTTATGTATATTTTAGTATAGTGTCAATAACCCACACACCCACATTCTCACTATAAGGTTAACGTAATATTCTATAATGTGTCATGTGATGGAAATGCAAAAACAATTATATATATATTATATATAGGTACAAGATAGGTACATGCCTACTTATTCCCCGACAGAATGTTAATATAACGCGATTGCAGTTACCTACCTACATGTATATAATGTATGTGTACAAACCAGAAAACCAAAACATTTAATCAAACGTACGTGAAGTGGATCCACTTTGGTGTAGTGACTCAAAATCTTTATCAATTCGTTAATTGTGATAATTTGTGAGTTCACTTTCAGAATTTGGGAGTCAGAAGATTATATGTTACATACAAAATAAAAATGAGTGGACCACGTCACGTAGCCCACCCACGTCGCTCTAAAATGTCTAAATATATACCAAATTATGCTTAGCGACTTGCGAGAATGCGAGAGTCAATTTTCAAAATTTGGGAGACGGCGGCACTTTAAAAGGGCATGTACTAGTTGCCCTCAACCAAATGTACCAGTTACCCCCAACCGAATGTACCAGTTGCCCTCATATGTTAATATATACATGATTACAATATATAGCCCGTAAAATAGGGGAGGTAAATTTATAAATTATAAATACAATTGTTTACAAAAATAAAGTAATATAATTTTGATATTTGCAATTTTATATGATATTGTACTTTGTAATAAAACAAATACATAAGTACAGTGCTATAAGCAGTGTAAACGAAATTAAAAATATTACTAATTGCACATACTTAAACAAAAAGAGCCAGAATTGAAGATTTTATAAATAAATATAAAAACAAGAATATTAGTAGACTAGATTTTGTAAAATCTATTAGTAATTATTATAACAAAACATAATCTTTTATCTAATTTTTTTTTTTTGTTGTTGTCAAATTATAACATTGTATGCCACATAATTTTAATATTTATTATTTTATTGACTACCTATTATCTTCATATTATTTTATTAGTAATTATTACAAAATACGATAATTTTCTATCATTTTATACTACCTATTTTACTTTATTTTTATAAATAATTTTATTTATTATTTGTATATTTACCTCCCCTATTACACGGGCTATATATTGTAATCATGCGAGGGCAACTCGCAACTGGTATATTTCGTTGAGGGCAACTGGTATATTTTTAAAATCCCGATAACAGTCGTGGGTGGCAACTGGCCAACACCTCTTTAAAATGTTAATTTTTCCTTAATTTTTTTCTCCTTCACAATTATTTTGAAAACTACAAGACATTCTTTTAGTTTTGACACCTCCTTCCCCACATGGTACCTCCAAGTAGCAACTAGACACAATTTTCTATCAGAAACCACCCTCGGAGTTGAAAATCTAAACATGGTTAAGGTCGTTAAGCCAAATGGGGGATATAATAGCTTTCTCAACTCGTAAAATGTATACAAGGTTCCTCTTCATCAGTATATTTTATTCTGAAATCAAAAAATCTAAAATATATAAATAATATTTCTGTTTTAGGCATTTAAATTTCAAATTTAGACGAAATTAGATATTTAAACAAATAATAATGATTTTGTAGTTATTTTGTTATAATTCAAAAATATTATTCGTTGGAACTCGAAACTTTTAACCTACATTATCATATTTTATAGAAACATATAATAATATTTTCAAATGCAATGTTTTCAGAATCAATTCAACTTGTTGTATTGCTAATATTATATAGCAACATCAATTACTTTAATAGCAATATAAATATTTTATAAAATTATCACGTTTTGCTCAGAATCGTATTTCGTATGCAATTATGGTTCATCTTTGCATTCAAATTGTATACATACATTACAGTGACATACTCGATGACGAGGTTTACTGGACACCTTCCGTATACAACAGAGCATGTTACCGATTTTTTTTTTAATCCGCGCATTAATGTAGCTGCTTGCAAACACACACAAACACCGTCACACCGAGAGTGTCAAAGTGATATATTATATCATATCAATAAATAGTATTGTATTTAATACTATTTTAATTTCTATGGCATATTTGGTATGGTTTTTGTTTTTTGAACCGTCGTCGAGCCCAGGGCGATAAATAGTCGAGATTCGGTGTCGCGCGCGTTATTATCATAATAAACCTGCTAAAAACATAATATGCATACATAATACACACACACACACACATATATATACGTACCTATGCGTATTATTCTATAACATATATATTATTAAATATATAGTACGTGTTTAAGTTTATTGTCCGTTTTGATGACGCCCGTGTCTGCCGCGCAGTGTATTCGCGTCCCAGAGAGGATGGCCGCGCGATGCGCAGACGATACCGGGCACAAAAAACAACAACATAAATATTATATCCGCGAGCAGACGCGATCGGTCGCACTGATACACACCTATTTGCTTGTTAAAAATCTAATGGATCTTATGTACATACGTTATACGCGGTCTCATGTGTGTGTGTGTGTGTATGTGTGTGTAAATTATATGTACACACGATATAATATAAGAACAATCCGAAGCGCATGTCGTACACGCTGTTGTGAGTTATAAAAAAACTCAGAGGACAAAATTATCTGCCGGATACCTGTGTGTATATGTGTGTGTACAGGTACTGTAAAGGTATGGGTACAATACGTGTACAACGTAGGTACGACGTATACGACACGACACGACGAGTCTCGTTTGCCGAAAAATTGCGACAACTCAATAAGTATAATATGTAATATTATTATATTATAATATATTATATGCGTCGAGATGATTGCCAGGCAGTTGCAGCCACGTATTTCGTGTCGATAATCTCTATATACTTTATAATAGGCGACAGCTCTTCGACTGCCTATATAATATAATACTATCAAAAGTCAAACGAGTGGTTTAGACGGTTTAGTAGTTTATCAGTTATTACTCACCGTTGTGAGTACATAGGTAGGTACCTATTCAAAGTTTAGTCGATCGAAGTTGCGGACCAACGTTTAACGGCGGTTACACTTGTGCTGAAGCAACTCCGCCCGCATCTAAATTTTATAAGCACTTATAATAAGTTACAACTTATCCACTATAGGTATTCGTTCGAAGTCCGAATTGTATGTAAAATATACCTTATATAATAATATAATGAATATTCATAATTTAAATATTTTCAGAAACATATTGTTTCGGAATATGAGATAACAAATGAACGATGTTATTGTAATGGTGTGGACCACCGCCATGGTATTCAAATATTTCTACCTATGATATAAATAAATATATTTATTATACTATAATTGCTACGTTACGGTAAAAGTACGAATTCCGCGGTTAAGACCTATAGGTTAGGGGTTAGGTTTTTAATCTAGTACTAGCTGATTCTGTGCACTTCATTATAAGTTAAATGTACCAACTATATATATGACTCAAACTTCATTCTATTCGTTATTTGATAATCGGTACATGGTGTTCAAAACTTAAAAAATTTCATTGATCATCTTGAATCTCAAAATACCTGTGCAAGTACCACATTATGAAATGTGAATTTTGGAAGACGCTTTATTAGAGCACACTTACATGGTGGTACAAATGTACCATATTACCATGAAAATTGCAAGCCTCAAGCTATCATTATTTTTACTTTACGTTGATCAGTCAGTGAAACTTTCGATTATATTATATTATAGCCATCCCAAACGGCGTTGCCCGTGAGGCACGCTTGTAATTATGCGACCAGTATATTTTCAGGTAGGCAATCCACCTGCAGACCTCTCGAGGAGCATACGTAATTAGTAATTACTAATATTTTACTACCTACCACATTGTTTATGATGAGCATGTGTAGATTCCCGGGACAACAGTCGAAAAATTAGTGTTAGGAATACCATTTTTACTAAGTTATATGGTTTAAAATAACTAAGTAATGTATAAAACTAAGTGCTAATAACTAAGTGTATCAAAAAATATAATAATTCATACAAGTCTACAGGGTTTTTTTTTATAATTTTTTCTGCACAAACTTATTCCCACTCTTGGGTTATAGTAGGAAATTTGTCCACACATTCCAAACCCTACGGACTGTTATCCGTTAAACTGTCAGGGGTGGCTCCTCCCTACCCCCCCCCTCAAAGCTGTATTTCTAAACAATTTTATACTGTTAAAAACAAAATTAAAAAAAAAAAAACCATCGACATTTTCTAAAAATTATGACTTGGTCACCCCCTAATCATGTCTCTGTAGCCACTCCTGTGAATTGGCACAATTTTACTACCTAGTACCTACTAACCTACTGTATACTGTATACTGTATCTACATTTTTTACTTTCATAAGACTGCATATAGGTACTCAGAAAGTCAGAAACGATATGCAAAAACATATAAATCTCGACTCTCTCGTTATATACCTAATAAATCATTTTATATTAATGAACTATTTTTATTTTTCATTTGTAAATAATAATTTTAAAATTGTATTTGTAAATATAAGTAATAATACTTACTGAGTAAGTAAGTAATATTAACTAATTAAGTAATATTTATTTGTAATAGGTAATTTGTAAATATAATTTGTTTATAAAAATTAAAACAATCAATTGGCTAAATACCTAATTTCTACATAATTTTTTTAAAATACTTTTACATCAAATAATAGTTAAAATGATAATTTTGACTGAATCAAAATGCGTCTAGACCACTACAACTTTTTCAAAAATAAATTATTAAGATATGTTTAAGTAAAACTACTTTAACTGGTTCAACTAAAGTAAACTTTAAGTTATTAGATGCGTTACCATTTGAGACTGTATATAAAAAAATAACTATTGTATATTGTATATATAATTAAAAACTTTGAATCCTTTCTGGATATGAAAAGGGTTATTAAAAGAAAAAAAAGGCATTTGATGTCAGAATGGAGTATTTTAGAAAATCGTTTGGTAAAAAATTCATAGATTATCTTGGTCCAAAAAACTACAACTCAATGCCAGTAAATCATAAAAAGGGACACATTCTATACAGAAGGGAATAATATAACTATAGAAATGAAAAAAAAATTCAGATTTGGTTATTTTTAATACTTGAATATATGTATAATACGGAATTATATTTAACTGTTGTAATTTAATATTATTAGTTATAAGTATTCTAATTCCATGGATTGATTATTCAGTTCTTATTCGTTTTTCTTATTTATAATTAAATTGTTCATATTATTTTATTCAACTCTCTACCTCCATAACAATAAGCATGTGCAGAGATGGTAAATATTTTTTTTGCTCAAAAAAAAAAATTTAAACAAAAAATAGTATGATAACGAATAATATAAACAATTTTTAATTTTCATAGAAACATTTTTTTCTTAATTTTGAAGTTTACTCAATTATTGTTTTCTAATATACAATAAAATATATCATCCTGAAATTCTTTTTTTACACTGCACAAAGTAACAATTTTCACTGCACAAAATGTGTCTCACTGCACACTAAAAAAAACCCTGCAGGTCTACAATTATATTCAATCATAAACAATAACAAGCTTACAATAAACAAAAATATATTATTATTCAGTTTATTTTTTGCTGGACAGCTGGCGCCACTGTTGTATTTTTGACAACCAGATTTCCTACTTTTCCGGTGATTTTCCTAATTATTTTTTTCATATAAATCTTGTCTTGACAATATTACGAACACAACAGAAAACAAATCAACCAAATCGGTAAATGCGTTCTTAAGTGATGCCATGACAAAGAATTATGGTCCATTTTTATATTAGATATAGGTACCTATAAACATTATATTATATTACGATTGCACATTATTGTGCACTATATACCTAACACATTACCCAACACTTATTTATATTATTACAGTTTCTTTAGTATGGGTCCGAATGATACTCATTTTTTTTCATACCCTCGGTTGTGTACGGCGGAGGAAAAAAGTATTAACTGATTTTACAATTAAAATTAATTACATAACATTTAACAAAATCAATTATTATAATTTATAATGATATACTATATTTTGTTAAAAGCTAATAAAAAAAAAATATATATATAAATAATTTATAATTACTTACCTAATAAATGTGTTTTAAATATTTAGTATTGAATAATTAAATTAAATTATAATAATATTTTGTAGGAATAAATCGATCACCATATGAAATAATGTTTAGATTATAATGAAATGGAATTGTTTGATTTGCGGTGAGTTATATTATTCGATAAAATGTATTATCAACTCAATCAGAAGAATATTTAGTTTAGAGTTAGTACTTAGAATTCAAACTTAGTTCAAGTTTCTGAGACAGATGAAGTTGTTGAAGTCACTGGGACAGGAACACCTAGTTAGGGCCTTCCTTAGGGGAGGGGGGGAGAGAGGAGTGAGAACATACATTTGGAGGCCTCGCGTTTGAAAAAAGTAGTAAAATTGGTTTTCGCTCTGGGCCTTGCAAATCCTATAAGGACGGCCATGCACCTAGTACCTATAGTATATTCGTAGTAGGCGGAATATCCGAATATGTGAAGAAACTGTAGAATCTGGAGTAGGTAATTGAAAATGCGTTGAAATATAACTAACCGTATATACAAACAATAAAAACATACAAAATCTGCAAAAACAAGCGAAAAAATTCAGTATGCGGTTCAGTGGGTGTCAAGTTTACCTGACCAATCGCCATTGATCAAATCACTGTAATGTGAGAGTTAAATTTGTATTAAATGGTCACCGTAAGTCACCGTACGCAAAAATATGATTCTGAGCGAAGTGTCCATCTATATTACTGAGTATATTTTATGATGATATAATATAATATATTATTATACATTGCTTATATAAAACTATAAAAGTTATAGGCAGGTTGGATTACATTTTTCGAAAAAATTGCATTATTTAAAGACCTTAAATAAAGAGTATTTATTTATATAAATATTTTTAGTATTATATTTGTGTGATATTTTTAATTTAAATAAAATATTAATTTTTGTATCAATTAAAAAATCAGTATAAATGTTTTCAATACGCCATTGCCTTTATAAAATATAATAAATTAATATCATAGGTACGTAAAAGTTTCAATTCTCGAGTCCCCATGAAAAATATTTTTGAAAAACAACAAAATAACCGAAACACTATTATTCTACGTTTAAATATCTAATTTCATACAAATTTGAACGTTCATCGCAAATGTAGGTATATAAAAAAATATCTGCCTATATATTTTTTAGATATTTTTGTTCCAGTATGAACTACTTATGAGGAACATTGTATATTCAATTGTCAAGCCTTAACAATATAAAAATGAATATTTATACATTTTCAACTACAAAATAATTTGCAATTTTTCGTGATGTCGACGATGTAATGATTTACTACACATTATTTGTACATCATTACATAATACATACCATATTATAATATATTGATGTATAACGTTTAAATTTAAGGAAATAGATTATGAACATATTTTGTTTCCAGTTGGCCGTAATGTCGAGCAAAGACAACCCACTTAACTATTAGTGTATCTTTGAAGTTTAATATGTACTCATGATGATTGGCTATGAATACGCCCTACTGTTACAGCTGTAGTATTATAGCGAGTCATTTGGTTGTGGCTATAATAATATTATCTTCCGCAACGTCAGATAAAAATAATAATAATAAAATAGTTGTGCACCATAGCTACATTTCCGAGCAACCGGAAAAACGATAAAACAGAATATAATATCAATAAAATAATATTATATTATAGGTACCGATTAAAATGAACTGTTCTTACATTTCGTAGATAATATCATCTATATAATATATTATATTACAAACATAAAATATATCATAATCTAAGCTCGTTTATTTCAGTGGATAATTAAAATCGAAAAAATATTGTGATTTCACATATACAAAAGTTCCAGTACATGACCGGCTAGACTTTCGACAAACTATCATAGCACTGTCGGAGAGAAGTTTCGTGTCTTTGATGCTGAAGAGTGAAGACACAATTGTCGCGCCACCCGCTTTGAGTAAACCTCCATCATCTTTGGGCCAAATTTCCAAGGACCCCCTGGAGTTTGCTAAAATGAGATCAGGTCCACGCACTGATACAAGTTATCAGCTATCCTCGAGGATTGAGAGCCTTGCTAAGCCGTTGGCTCGGTTGGCCAAACCGTTGAATCGGCTGAGTGAAGTTGTCCGGGGTAATCGAACGCTGGCGCGACTATAATATTATTATTATGACAATAATTATAGAGCGTAGTATTTTTAACACTTTTCTTAAGTTTGGTTTCACGTCCGTCTTTTTAAAATTTATTTATGAAGTCAGATATTATATACTGATCCCTGATTGGTTAATAGAAAAACAATTATCTTTTCAGCTCATTTAGACCAGTAGTCCTAAAACGTATTTAAGTCTTCACGTCGATCATAATTATACTATTTGATATTATTATAGTGACACGAGAAGTGTCTTTAATCACATTATTATAACCATATCATAATACTAGCCTGTTCGTTCAATAGAAACATAAATAATATTATTAGGTATGGAATAAACTTCGTACTGAAACTATATTTCAAACAAGTAATTTAAATATTATTTTCTTTAGTAGTTAAAGAAAATATTGCGTCTTATTTAGTACCTATACGTTCTATTCAATTTAATTATAATATGTACAGATACTTTTTTATTCTACCCACTTCAAGCGAAAAAATATCAAAATAATTGGAATAATTAAGTAGATATAGCATATGTAATTAAGGTCATATAGTTAATTCGTTAAATAAAACGATCAGTACCTTCCTACTGGTTAATGGACTTTGAGGGTGTTTAATGTTTATAGCTAATTTTGTCAAATTCTATACTAGGTAGCTAAAGGGTAGCTCACACATAAATTTTTTTCAGCTCCCAAAAAAATAATATTTTTTTTGTTTATTTAAATTTCAGCATTGTTTAGATTTTATAATAGTTAGTAGAAATATTACACACACATTTTTATACAAATATATTTATAAAAATCAAATCTTCGGCACGGTAAACGCCGGGCGAAGAAGTTCACATTATTATAATATATAATCGTACCCAGCACAATACCAGGGTACTTATATGGTAACTATACCTGTTATTTTGCAGAAACTGACCATCGGATTCCGTGGTCCAGAAATCACCCTAACGTAGCCACTGGAAAAAATCAAGTAGTAAACCCGCCGCCGCCACCACCACGAACAAAAACTTCAACAGGTGTGGCATGTGGTTCTTTGAAGTACAAGGCGTCGGACCACATAAAAAAATTGGCCAAGCACCGCCCAATGCCGAAAGTTGTCGAAGAAAAGAATTGCTTTTCGGTGAAGCCATTGTCGCTTGTTTACAAGCCGTCGCTCCGTATCCTAGAACTCTCCAAGCCCCGGATCCGCGATAAAAAGACGTGATCGTCGCTTATTACAAATAATTAAAATGTATACCTTGACAAAATCTAAATCAAATTATACCTAAAAAATGTTAAAATCAGACCTATTTAAAATTTAAAATTCAAATAATGGTATAAAATCAAATCGAGAAAAACTAGTATATAGAGTAAAAAAATATCTCGCTACTAATATTGTGTTACTATAGCGGTGAAAAACGAAAAGTTGGACTTGGCTTTCCGGTGAAAATAAAGTTCAACAAATTTTGAAAAAGGTCCAACAATTTTGTGTATGGTAAGTTGGATCGATGTCTGCTAATGCGAGCTGCACCTCTTTCAAATGTACAGGGTATATAATAATATTATAATGAAATACAATAAGAGTAGAATTATTCTACTCTTATTTAAGTAGGTACAGATAAAATAAAATTACAAAATAATTGTATATCAATTCATTTTTTTTTTTAAATTCGAAATTTTGTATTAATAGATTGTTTTTCCTAAGATTAATCATTTCTCATTTGTAAAAGCCTGAACTACGATTTATAATAACATAAAACATTGAATGTCCATATGTACCAATATCAATCTGCAAAAGTCCGAAATTTGGACACTTACCTGGTATTCATATTTTTATACCGTAAAATATTATACAAACATAATAGGTATATGCGTATGTCATCTAACATCTTACGTATATTTTGTATCACCGTGGAGTACAGCCATACGTAGCTTTATCGGATTATTTTACTAAATGTATAATAAGAAATTATTTCGGCATGCCACAAATAGGCGTGCTAAAGCAGTTTCATCGTGTAATTGTTAGCTCCGGTAACTCGTCATCGGTATAAAGTAAAATATATTAGGTATATTTTTTTACATTTTATTTTAATTCTAGTCAAATTTAACATCAAAATCCTCTCGTATTCGCCTATTTGGTATTAAACTACAACACTTCAGATACCGTATTATTCAACATCAGAGGTATACGACATTCTATAGTTACGAAAACACATACAATTTAAAAACACTAGAATAACCATAACCATACCTACAAAATGGTAAAAATATAATTTTTTCAAAAATGTTATTTTGTAAGTTTAGCAATAACTTGAAATTACATGTGTGAAAAATAAGTTTCCAAAAAGGTAAAAACACAATTTTCTAGAAAATGAGTGTTTATCTTTAAAATAATCACCTATACCTACATACCTACAAAGTATGCAATATACAATTCATAGAGTAACCTGAGGTATAATGACGCACCAACATTTAACAGCTGTTATGTGGTATAGCATACACGTTTTAGAAATATTGGTATATTGTTTTCCTATCATAAATATTATGTAGATTTCAATTTTCCAGTCAAAAGTTGATTTTACCGAAGCAAATACCAAAAATTAGAAATAATTAGAAATTATGACAAATGCGTCTTTTTGTCCCAGTATCGGCGTAAAAGTGCGCACCTAATGGGGTAATAGGCCACATGCTAAATTAATTCATAAAAGTCTATTTTATTTTTATCAAATAGTAAGATATAAATATATATATAATATGCATGCATAATATAAAAGTCCCTAATATAATAAATAAATTAGTACCTATTAAATACTAAGTCAAAGTAATTTTTTTAAGTATAATTATTCAATAAATATTAGATAATATTATTTAATCATTTGTTACCTAATAAATCATAGATATAATGTGCCCATTAGTTCAAATAAATTAATAAATAAATCGATATAATTAAATTTTTAGACATTCAATTTAAAGCCGGAAAATGTAAATGTTTATAATAGTAGGTAATCAATAATCATGTAAGAAATACTGCGCACTTTTACCCCAAAACCGACTAAGCCATTTTACCCCAATATGATTTTCTGCATAAACAGTATTGTAGTATATTCAGTTGTTATCATTTTAATATTTTACTAGGATTGATGTTTAGTCACCTACTTTTACTAAACGAATATATATAAAAGCAACGCCTAACGTGTCGTTATATACTACAAATTACTACTTATATACTACTAAAATATTATATCAGATGAATACAATTAATACTTTGCCTCATATTGCCGCCAAAACTTCATCAACTGTTGAAAAAAATATTTTACCGCATTTGGCTTTGATAACATAATCATAATAACAAAAATGTTTGACCAGATGGCAATTATTAAATTACTTATACACAATAGTTCATTTTGTCCCTTGCGCCATTATACCCCAGGTTACTCTGTGCGTTAGATTTTGCAATATAATTTTACATGAATTATAATATATTTTCTATCGTCACTGTACAGTAGTTATGACCTGCTATAAAGTGCAGTTTAGAAACGAATATGAATTCTGTTGGAGATTTCAACATTATATTATACATATTTTATACCTAATTTGTTCATCCGTATCGCATAATGGGTAGTTGTAATGGTAAAAGCAATTTTTTATTTTAAAATTCTTAAATTTAGGCAGAACAGGTAGTTTCTCAAAATGTTAGTAATATATTATTCAAACTATATCAAATATAGAACTAAACGTTTTTATTGCAGTTAAGACGAGTATTATAGTAACTATAGTAGATCAAATATTTTATAGATATAAAATCTCTTATCTAAATACAAATGTTTATTATAAATCTAATAAAAAAAAAATAGATACATCAGAAACTTTTCTTTACACAAGACATTTTGACGTCAAAATGTTTAGAAAAGTTTTGATATTTCATGTAATGAAATATATGCTGTCGTTAAAAAATCAAAATCTTATATTTTTGGTTAAGCACGATAAACTTATTTATAAAGGAGGACTCCTTAAATACATTAGGCAAATTATTCAAATCTCATGTGTAAGTATAGTACCTCTTCATGTAATCTCTTTGGAAAAAAATGGACCGTCTACAAAATTCACAATTAATTTTGTTCATTGTCCAGACGAAGACATTTGTTTACACGTTCATTAGATTGTACATTAATATAGTGTCACGATTTACTTTACATACACATTACAATAGTGGAGAATACTTATATGAATAGAAAATCAAATTCCGATACCAAAGTATTGATTTGATTTGGCGCCAGTCACATTTTAACTTGTACAAAAAATAATTATTATTTATAAATGATTTTCATGACATGTTACATTTGTTTTACATTTCTAAAACTGCAGGGAAAGCCTAATGGAATCATTAAAATAAATATTATGTTAAAATTGTAAAATGCATATGC
Organism: Acyrthosiphon pisum; assembly: GCF_005508785.2. Taxonomy (NCBI): domain Eukaryota; kingdom Metazoa; phylum Arthropoda; class Insecta; order Hemiptera; family Aphididae; genus Acyrthosiphon; species Acyrthosiphon pisum. The sequence goes on along the minus strand of NC_042494.1, from coordinate 109,696,729 downwards.
ATTATGGTATAATATTATACCAGAATAACTTAAATTTTCCAATTTTAATATGATATTATCATCATCTTGCAGTAATACCGACGAACCTATCAACACATAGGTACTAATATTATATTATTATTAATCGCAGATATAATATAGGTACACGTCGTATGCGTATACGCAAAGTGGAATAATCTGATTTCAATTATTAAAGATTTTATTTTTTATTTTTATTTTTTTGATACGATTATGAATATGCACCACTATTATAATATATACTTATAATGTTTTTTGTATATGTATAATATGTAATTTACGCGCGCACATTAATAATTGAGAAAAACGAAAATTGTAGTTAATTAGTTTCAGCGTCTTATACCGGCGTAATTATATTTGTATTTCCTGTACAATCCGGTCATACACGTATATACATGTATAGTCGGTTTATAATATGCTCTAAGTATATCATATATAATATATATATATATAGGTACCTACTAGATGGATTTTTATTTGACCGCGCTGTACACTGTAATTATTGTTACATTGTATTTAATTTTATAAACGTAATCGAACTATATGAATAAACTTAATATACGCACACACTTAATATATAATATAACATAATATAAATACATCAAAATAACGTACTTATAATTGAACAATAAAATATCGGATTTTTTCGCAATAGTAGTAGTACTCGCGTGTATAATAATATAAAAGTTGCAGTACATGTTTTACAAGTGATAAGGCCAGTAATATAATATCGTGGTAAATGTGAATTTTTTTTTTTTTATGTACATATAGGTACATATAGATGTAAGGTACCTACGCGTATATATTTTTTCATCTCAACACGTGTTATTAAATTCGATCATAAACATTTATTCCAATAAATTATGATAATAAAAACTCGAACAACCTAATCATCTGTATAATACACTAAATGGACGTGACGAGGTAATTTTATTGCACGACACGATTGCAATTTAATTCATATTTTTCTCATACGTCATTTTTATTTTTATTTTTATGTAAGACATAAGTTCGAATATACTACCTACAAAACACGCTCCTTAGTGGGTCTGCTACTATTATATAGGTAGTATAGGTATAGTTAAATGGCATATTATCTAAGCCACGGAAAAATCAAGTACCTATACCTACACACATGCGACATGCATAATATAATATATAATAAGTAAATAAACATATGATAACATATGCACAGGCAACATTAAAACCTCTGTCGCAGAATCACTAAAATTATGTCTCTGTAAAAACTAAAAAACATTTTTTTTTTTAAAACGGCACGCAATTATAGGCGCCTCCTTTCAATTGACGTATAGACATAAAGCAATCACCCGATTCAGAATTGGGCACACCTTTCATCATATACCCAGGGCCACCTAATCAGTAAAGATCCACAACCTGTGTGTAATAAATCATTGCCACGTTGCATCATTGCTCTCACAGATAATCACAATATATAGAAAAATGCCTAAAATATACCTACCATAATACAAACCTGAACCATAAAATACAAATTACTGTTGTAGAAATACTCAGCAAGGACCGATAGCCACAAAAATAATACAATTTCTAAACGAAACTAAAATAATAAGCAAAATATAATATCAATGTAAAACTTTCTAAAAACAATATCCATTTTTAATGTGTAAAAATTTAGATTTAATAATAATAATAATAATGATATAATAGTGCTATAAAAAAAAAAAAACAAGTATACTAGGCACTGTTATGGATATGTTGAATTTGAGTTCAATGATAAATCATTGTCCTTATATACGATGAAAAACGAGTCTGAGCGAAAATGATTTGACTTGTCGGTAACCAAAATTACCAAACAATAATATTAATATTTTAACAAATGTTTGTATATTTTTTTTGTTATTCCTGATCATTTTTAAAAAGTAGGTAGGTACTTTAAATCTTAAATTTTGACATCCCAAAAGTACCAACTAGGTCCCATTCCCATTCGAGGGACCTTGAGATTCATGGTGGAAATTGAAACCTTTTTTTTTGGTTATAAATGGTTGCCATTGGTTGCATATTATATTATTATTATAATATTTATAGTAGAAATTAGTATTATAATTTTTCTTTTTTATAAAAAAAAATGGTTGCCATTGGTTCCTCGGGCAGATCATGTACCGACGTACATTTTAGCCCCACCCATTTAACTTTTCACAATATTTTTTCTTTGTTTAATTAGTACGCCCAGTTGGTAGAATCATGCATCGAATATTCAAATTGTCGCTCTTATGGCCTCGAATAAAGAAACATTATCTTAAAACCAATTAATGTATGTGTGTATCTTATACACTCAAAAACAACTAACCAATTGAGTTTGACCAAAAATCTCAAATACGCTTTTAGAGATATCTGAAAAGTTTAGAGAGTAATAGTTTAAACACATTAAATCACGTTAAAAAATATACCAAGTGCTAAATCCAACCAGAAATTTGCAGTTGGCTATCTAGGTATTTCATCCAGTTAGTTATACTAACGTTATCGAATTGAGGTACACTAAAACTGATATACACTCAAACCAAAATGCATATACAATGGGTATATGCTTTATAGGATTTGCCACAAAAAAAAAAAACTGCACACGGCTTCCACAGATAAGAAAAAAGTAATAACAATAAAAAAAAAGGTGAGCAAGTGCATTAGGTTACAAACGCTGCACATTAGGTTACAAGTGGGTCACCGTAATTTCGATGGTGTTAAATTTGAATTAAATGATATACGAACAACGATTCTGAGCGAAGACAGCTTTTGATATTCACCAAGTATATTTGATGATATTATTGTGAATAAAGTGATATATTTACCTAATTACGCAGAATCGTGTTTTAAATTTTCAATTCTTAGCTTTAAAAGTTGAACATTATGTTATTATAACCATTTTTAAATTTTAAATTTGATACATTTTGTCAAAATTCAAACTTTAATTGCTTATAAAAACAATTCGTGACTATGTATTTTTAATATTTTTCATTTATTATTGTACCTAACAATATATTAGGAGCCTTGTATAACATTTTCAAGCAATTTGACCCAATATATATAATTTTATTGACATTTAAAAAAAAAACCTTCAAAATTCCATAAACCGCTCAAAACAAGTCAAAATATTTTGAAATCTGTATCATGTATAGAAAATGCTTATATAAACATTCAGTGAAAATGACATGTATCTACGGTTATTTGTTTTAGAATTGCACTATAACCAAAAACGATTTTGTTGAAAACCAATTTTGCGTAAAAACAGTGTTGCTCCCAAACAGTAATGACAGAAACAAAAAATAAACACACACACATCAATTGACATAATTGTAAAATCAATACATACATCGCTTCACTCAGAATCTAAAATAAACGAAGAGCTACTCTAAATTTTGAAATTCAAAATAAATATAATATATCAAATATTATAACAGTGGCGTGTTACAGGGGGAGATTAGGGAGGATTATATCCCCCCTTGGCCTTTTTTTTTATTCATAATTTATACGATTTCCTATTAGCTATTTAATTTTTTTTTTACTCTTTAGTTTGTACAATTTATAATTTATTATTGTATCAAAGTTCCTCGTATTTCTTGCGGCAAGTGATAAAAATATTGAATATATAATATACTAACACAACTGATTATACAACATTACAACCTATCTATAACCACAGAGTTCTGTGGCCTAACATGCATCTGATAATATATAATATTATATTATATACATTACGCATACACTTTCTTGTTTGAACCGAGTTATAATTAAGACTTATCTCAGAACCACTATGAAGGAAGTTAGATTAGTATCGCGTAGGTACTAAAAAAAATAAATAAGTTTACTTATTAGTTATTAGTAATTATTTGACTATAATTAATTTTAGGGTAGGTATATTTTATGGACTCGAATGTTGTCCGTGATATTCACAAATCAATCCGAATTAAAGTTCGGCGATGTAAATGATGAACTATTGCAAAGAAAAACAGGAAAACACATTTTTATTATGCTTAAAAATAACAAAAAATGTAAATTAAAAATCTACATTTTAGATTCTGAACGGAGCAGACAATTTATAGTGTTTACAAAGATGTTAGTTTTTAGTTTTTGTGTTTGAAGACAATATTCCTATAGTTTGAAAAATGCTCTCGTTATCAACTTTGATGGTAGGTAACAAATATAACTGGTAATTTTTGGAGGTCAAATTTTAAAGTTCTCAGTATACTTTTTAAAATAATCGAGAAAAACAATAAAATAAATACGATTATATTTTTTTAATACGTTTATGTTATTATTCAAATAATTGTTAGGTAGCTTTGGATACCAAACAGTTGGACAGACTTTGCTCAAAGAAAGGTCCATTGTGACAATATGATTTATCATTGAATTCAAATTGAACACATCTAATTGCAATTCACAGCGTTCGTAGTTCGCTTATAAAAGATACTCGATGACGAGATACATTCGACTCCCACAACTGCACAATAGTAGAGCGGTCACCAACTCTCAGGCGCGTATCTATATATTAAAAAAGGAGAGGGGGGCTAGATGACAAATTGTACTATCATCAATCACTCTTAAATATCAATAAGCAATATAATATAATTTAAGTATAGTACCTAGATTCCACTAACCTCTTTACTTTAGTTAATAAACTGAAAATTAAGGTAAACTTTGACATATTTTAAGCATCTAAGACCTAAAGACGTGTGATATAATATCTATTATACCTATATTACGTGCTTATTGCGTTTGACAAGGTTTATGGGGTATATAATATGTGTGCGTATGAGAAAAACGTTTATGAGGAAGCCCACACGCATGACAAATGGTATTGGCCTTCGACGGCTGATTAAATTTGGCGATGTCGGTGCCTATATATATGTAACTCAAAACGTTGTAGCGGAGGGTCTGACGAAAGAGTATATATATATTATATATGGCCACGTTATAATATAAGTTATATTATTATATTATAATTACTGTGGCAGTAATTTTCAGTTCGTTTACCTCTCCTGATTAAGTTTTGCGAGTTGTGAGTCATATTATATTTTTGTCACGTGTAATATAATATATTAACAGAAATTTAAAAAAGTAAGTACTTCGGAAAGAATTACCTATACATTTTTTCCTAGGTATTTTGTTCGCGTCTTGTCAATATTAATGTGATATCGTTAGCTACACAATTATTATCACAATCGGACGCCACAATACTATAATAATGCATATTAATATTAATAATTATTATCTAATATCACAATACTTATATTAATTATCATGCTACAACTACAAATAGGTAGGTAGCTAAAGTTCAGCTACTGAACCCGTAGGTACTATCCGTCCGAGTATATAATATTAATATTTTATATATACGCAGCTGGTTATTGAAAAAAAAAACAGAAACCCGCGAACAGATGGGTCGACGCTATATCGTTTTCGATTCACTGTCTTGTAAAACACGGTCGTGATTAATAAATCATCTACTGTATTGAAAACACTTTAAGTCGTCTAAAAAAATTATATATGCGTATACGACAGCGCAATGTGTATATAATATAATAATATAATACTCGGCGACGGATATAATATTATTATTATGTAATATATTCAATATTTTACTTGTAAAACAAACTCGTCGAGTACTATATTCTATATAGGTATAATAGGCGACAAGGTAGGACGACCATAATACGAGTGTTATGATGATCGATCGATGATTATTAAACGGCGGACGCGCGATCGTACAAGACGATGATTTACTAGAAACGACAAATAGCTGGTACATCATAATAATGTAGGTTTACTATATGTTATATTATTACTACTATTATACCTGTACAGGTTTTTAAGTGTATAAATCGGCGGCGGAAAAACAGAATCGATTATTATTATTATTAATACTATAGTATTCTCACGATTGTGTTCTGTTTAAACGTCACGACGCGTTCGATTTTTTTTAAAGTTTGATTTAATCGTTTTTCATTCTAAAAATAATAATATAAATTGCAGACATTAAAAATTCCGAATTTTTTGATTTCGTTTGATATATTGTTTAAAATCACACCACTGCGCCCGATCAAGATTAAGTACTTACCTATATTATAATCTATAATATTAGTAGTTGAGTACCAGCGTCTTTCGAAATCTCGCATTCGGTTGGACAATATTTGTGCATTTTATTTGTATATTTTTTCCATGTATCATAAGGAAATTAAAAATAATGAATTAGCCTTTTATTCAACGGTATTTACAAAGGAAGACAGTGAGGGTATATTTTACATTGATCATATTTTATAGAACAAGCCCAACGTACTCTGTAAGTTTTACCTACAGGTATCACCAATGGTATTGAAAAAAAAAATGTAACCAAAATATTATACCGTTAAGCGCGTATTACAAAGTATTCGGTACTGCCATCTGTTGTACGCCGACGACAACACAAGTATGACCCTCGAGTATGGCCGTGAGGTGGCGTTATAATAATCTCAGATTATTAATCGGATAAAAAATTATACACATTTGAGGTTTAAATCTGCTCCCGTGTCAACGAAAGGCATTTATTATATTATAAGTTTAACCATACAGATAAATATTGTATAGTTTGGGTCGATTTTTTTTAACTGAAAAAATAATAACAGTTAGCCAGTTAGGTACCTACTACAACACTCGTATATCGGTATAATTTGCACCGTAGAATATAGGGAACAATATTATTCAAAAATTTCAAAAGGTACACGGAAAAAATATGATTACTAATATTATGCAATTGAAGGACGATCAATTATGTCTGTGCCGACGTCATAATATTGCTACAATATTTTATGGTATTGAAATTACTATACGTCTGCGGCTACGTCATGATATTATACTTTTGCCTGCATAATAATATCATCTAAAAATCGACCAGAAAGGCCTAAGTAGACGCCTCACATTGTAATCAACTTCTTGAATTCTTTAATTTAACGGTTAAATCAATGTTAATTTTATAATTGTATCATTGTAAAGGTAATAACTATCATAAGGATACAAAATATATTATAAATACACATCATATAGAAAAAAAAACACCGTAGACCAAATCCCGAGGGAGACACTCGTAAAATCCCGAATACGAGCGATATGCGTATATAGGTATATAATATGTGTATACTATATGGAATATGCATTAAGAACCTATAATACTGGTTACTGTAAGGTTTTTAAATTTTAATACGACCTAATTATTAATAAATTAATAAATAATTAGAACACTGTGGTAAACGGCGTTTTATCACTTACTCATAAGTTATATTATGCATTCGCTATTTAAAATCCATTTCTAATCCGTCAGTGGGTACCTACCAAAAATAGTGTGTGCGTGCATAATAATTAAGTCACTGATTTTTATGTAAGTACATGATTTTATGCAATGTAGATTTCTTAGTTTCGATTAAAAATAAAGACATTGTATAACACTATAAATACATAAAAATCCGTGGCTTCGTGATAATATTATTGTCATCGTAGTCTACTGTAGTCTATGTAATAATAATAATATATTGTTATAAACGAAAACTGAAAAGTACGAATGTCGGCGGTGTGTATGGTTTGCAAACAGCCACGCGGAATGGCCATGCACAGCGAGTCATCATATTTTGTAGGTACAGTTGCAGACGCACATTTGCACTCGTTCGACTCCGAAACGAACGAAATACCTCTTAAATGGGTCAACACGATGCAGATAATAATAATATTATAATAATACTATGAACATTATTATACGAAAAGTTTTGTGTGTGCACGACAAAGCGTTTTCGGAAAACTGCGGCGAAGTTCCTTTCGGCCGCGAGCGTTTCCCTCGAGGATAGAATATAATAATATAATATTATTATTTCGGTGTAGTCGTCGTGGCCCGTTTCGACGTCGAGACTACATATTTTTTAATCATATATAACATCGTCCTGTGCGTTTTATCTATATATTGTAGTATATATTATAATGGTGTTATTGTACACAGTAGGTAGGTACTTGACTACTATTTTATGTATTTAATTTTATGTAACAGCTGCTGTTATTGAAGAAAACTTAGATAATTGGTATGCGGGGTAGTGTGCGGTAGGTGGTAGATATATTTTATAGGGATACAATTAGTGAAACACATATCAGGTATACAGGTATACTAAATAAACTGTTATAATCAGCATTTATGCCTTACTTAGATATTCGCATATACTTGACTATATATATACTCTATTTTAAACTAAAACAAAATATCATATACAATAATATAGGTATTTTACAGTACCTAGTAAATGTAGACTACAGTTTGTATAGTAAACTTTATAGGTAAGTACTTTGTTTTAATTTCCAAGTTATGACTCGTGCGCATAGGTTTTAGATGAACTGCAGGGTGGGTTAAAATATATTTTACTATTAATGTATAACAATTGTACTTTATTTGATCTAGTTTAATTTATACCCATATCGTGTACCTACGTATATTTGAACTACTTCAGTCATAAATTAATGAAAATTAAATACTTAGTAAATATTTTATAGGCAGGTAATTATAAATTAAATTTTGATGAATAAAAAAAAATTTCTTAGAAAGTGTCATATAAAAAAAAAAAAAAAAAATGAGGGTCGCGTAAAAAGTTGAAAACCACTGTTATAATATACCCTAAATTAGTTGTTAATAGTTGAAATAGAATTTAACAAAAATAATACATTTATTAGATGTAAGACCGTACGAACCTCACGATTAGATATTATCATTATTATTGTGTTATCGAAAATAAAATAGAAAAAACTTTAAAGCAAACACGTTATAAGTATCTGCAGATTTTAGAAATTAAATGTATAGAGTCGGTTTCCGGTAGCGACCGCCAATATTTACATGGTCGATAACACTATAGATACTAGCTTCTAGGAAGTAGGTACCCCTTATAAGTTGTGAGCTATGCTTATGAGTTATGAGGAATCAATGTTATCTAAGACGGGCACCCAGCTCTAGCTGTCATATTTTCTACTGCTCAGTTAATGTCTTAGTGCAACATCTTACAATAATAAAGTATTATATTTTGTTTTTATTGTATTATTGTTAGTAACTAAAGGTTAATTTTTCTGAACTAGAATTGTATCACCAGTAGAGACCCCGATAATTGATATTTTAAACTAAAATAATGATTAGAAGATTAGTGGCCCTCCACAAGAAGCCTACCCCCCCCCCCCAATTGCGCCTATGCCTCCCAGTAAATATTATGTGATTTCATTTTGCATTATAAATTCGACGCTACGAAGAACTCGTTTAATCTACCTTTGAGCGAGAAATTCGGTTACGCATAGGTATTTTCGCCGAATTATTAAAAACACGCGGAGAACCACCCAATATTTGTTTAAAACAAAACGCACGCAAATTACTTTTGCGTGTACGTGCACGCAAGTTTAAGTACACACGCTGAATACATTATAATATTATACGAAACAGCGACAACTCGGTATAGTATCGAAAAATCTATACACGCTTGCTTATTGTGATTTAATTAAAATCGCATTCACCACCTCTCCTACCCCCCACCCCAAAAACCCCACCCCGCCGATCGTGCCTCGTGGTGTAAATACTAAATCATCGACATCGACTCGCAGCAGTAAAAACAGCGCTCGGCAAACCGGTCCGACTTCTCTGTACCCATCTATATTGTAATAATAATATAATAATATCACAATATTATAATTTATAATAATATTATATTATGAATATTGTATTTTACGATTATACGAATATTATACTGTGTACGACACAACGTCATATACCTACAACAAATACAGTAATACGGTCCGTCGTCAGTTTATTTTTTATTTATAGGCAACGATCATCTTGAAGAGATCGACAACCATGGCGTGTGTTAGGATTTTGTCATAAAACGTTCTATTATAATATTATTATCTTCGACCGCAGTAACAGCTGTTGTATTCGGGATAGACGTACTGTCACCATTACAGGTAAATAATATTATATATAACTCATCTGCGGCATATGCGTAGGAATGTAAACATGGAAATTTATTTCGATGTAATCGTTTTATTTTTATTTTTATATTATTACATAATTAGGCATGTTGTACAACTATAATATTGTCTTTAAAAAAATAATAAATAAATTTAAAAAAAAAAAAACGGTAACAAATGAGAAAAAAATGATATGTACAAAATATTTTTCAAACAATAAGTAAGTATATATAGCCATCATATATAAATATTATAATACATCAATAATTATGTAGTAAAGAAAAAACAAATAATATCTAAGGAGTCTAATTCAATATAATATAATAATAATAATAATAATAATAAATAATTAGTAGAATATCTTACTCGGTGCGTGCGAGTTTTGGGTTTTTTTTTAAACATTTTTTTATCGGTTCTGAAAAAATCGTAACGAAACGTCGCGTGTCGTACGGCGTGACGACCCAAATCGAATGCACAACATCGTCGTCGACGGCGGCAGCACAGCAGTTTACGTGCTTATTAAAAATATAATATTTTTTATTATATATGTATACACTATACGTATTTACTTTTTACGCGTCTAACATCCATAAAAAATCTGATAACGTGTAAAATGTAAAGAATATAATTTTAAACTCACTCCGAGTAGGTACTAATATTATTTATATTATGCTCTGTTCACATATAATATAATAATAATAATAATAATATAATAATATATGATGTATAATATTATTATACTACACTTTGTAAAAAGTAAAAATGAACAAAAATCTCTTTTTCTATATTATATTGTATCAAATTGATTTGACTGTACACGTGCCATCCCGTCTCCTAGCTATCACACTTGCTGTTCTGATGGGTGGCCGCAGTATTGCTGTTGCCAGTTTCGTTCAGATTCTTCGCTCTCGGGTTTCTAAAACATCACAAAAAATCATATTATTACTAGGAGCACTTAACGCCACCTGATATTGGTAGGTATGGTAATGGTATATAATAAACGCGACGTACGCGCTCGTATAATACATTTAACGAAACTACGTCGTCTCTGTATAATTTGATTGCCGAAAGTATATTGTATATCTGCATTACAAACACACCAAACTTTACAGTAGACCTGTCTAACTTTTTAAAACCCGTATTTTAGATTCTGAGATTTTACAACGATGTGTTTCATTTGTGTGTTTAGGATTCAGTGCAGTAAAAATTATCTAATCATTCAAAATATTTAGATTAATTTTAATCTTTAATATGGGAATCTATTCACAACGTTCCACAGTACATAATATCTGTGCAATATCGTACTTCGGTATTTTGTACTTATAAGTTGGTGACAGCTATAGTAATATTACTAATATTTTAATATTTACCATGCAACTTATGCGATTTGTTTTTGGTAAAATGAGTTCAACCATATAGCGTAGCATTATAAATATACAATAAAAATAATATATCCTTATATAGTAATATAGGCTGACAGCCTACGGTCATCGCTCAGAATCTGTATTCAATGATTTATGATTTATCATCGAATTCAAATTTAATACATCCACTACAGTGACGAAATACACTTGATACCTGAGTAGGACTCTACCTAACTGTCTATAGCAGAGCGAGTTCCCCGATTTTTTTCGTTTTTAGTTATCTGTGAATTTATTTTATCATGGGACATTGTATACAGGCGAATTTATTAATTTAGTAGGTTGTACAGGTATAGTTTTTTGCATTACCTACTACATTTAAAATTTTTATTTTTTTGTATTTCATTCGCGGATTTGTGATAATTGAAACGTATTTTTGTCTATGACAAAAATAACAGGTTCTATGACAGTTTATTTTTGTGCGTTTTATTTTTACGTCAAGATAAATATTTAAAAAATATGTAAATTTTAGGTAAGTATTTCTTAATTTTTAGAACATGTTATTATATTTTTTATTTGTGCACTAAAATTACTATTTTCTAGATTCGAACAGACATAAATGTATTACTCGAAAAATGTATAAAATACTGGTTTAAGGCTTAGTGTTAGAATGATAGAATCGACACCACTCATAATAATACATAAACTCGTAAGACGATTTCAACAAAATAAAAATAAAAAATAAGACATATAAGTACAACTTTTTATAATATGGCTTCTATATTAGCCGCATCGATATTAAAAGTATATAAGCATAGTACTGCGGTTGTCAACGCTTACTGTTTGTCTGTAAACCACCGTTGGCTGAACAATTTGTTGCTTGTCAAGTTGAACTCCTTCAGCTGTTTGATGTCTTCGAACCGGGTCCTACCACCGTTCCAGACGTTGTGGTCATTTTTCAACCGATGACCTATATATATAAATATGATTAAACAGACGTTTTTTTTTATTATACGTTCAAGTCAGCGCGCACCAGATCGGACGCGAACATGATAATAATATTATATAATATATCGATCGACAGATTATTACCGTTGTTCCCTCCTGGGTCGTGAGACTTGCCGTTGTTGGTGTTCAATGAATAATTGTGGTTTAACCTGCCCGAATAAGGCGTGAACCCATTCAACACGGATTGCACTCGGGTTTTGCTGTCCAACCTATACGGACGAAAAGATAAATGTCAACAAAACTCAGAATCCCGCGTCCTGCCACTGCAGCAGCGTACGCCGCGACACTCACCCGTCTCTGCTCAACGACAAGAGTTCCGATTGCAAAGGCGGTGGGTACGGTACTTCTTCGATATCCCCTTCGTCGCTGCCTTGACTTTTCTTATCCTTGGATTCCTCGGCACCATTTCCGGGCTCCCGGCACGTTTCAGACTGTAAATTTGGATTGGACGCGCCGTCCGGATGTCTTAGGCTTGATATATTTTTACTACTGAAATTTAAGAGATTATTATAATATAATAGAGCGTGTTACCTAAAAGGATGTTTCGATAAAACGTAATTAATGTGACACTCACACGTGTTTGAACGAGTGAAAACGACTGAGCGTGTGCAGTTCTCCGTAGTGCATCCACAGGTTACTAGTCAAATCATCGGTGCTCGTCAAATTCATTCGACAGTTATGACAAAATTGACTATTATCGTTCTGAAATAGGAACGTAAATTAACATTCAAAAAACCCGTTCCCCGTTCACATTGCACACTTCAGTTATACCTATATTATATGTATGCATAGGTACGGAGTGATCAATTTAACGAAAAATATTCATTTAGAAAACTATAAAGTTATACATAATTGTAAATTGTGACAAAACAACATTTAAAAAAAAAAATTTCTATCGATTTTTAAAAAAGGTACTTTTTTCATTGACAACATAATATAATTTAATAATCCAAAACAGACTATTATTCAGAGTATAGGTGCTTATTTCGATTTATAAAACAAAATTTTAAACAAGTATAGTTTATTACTAATAAATTATTAGTAATACCTGCACTATACTTAAAACTTATTGGTAGGTACCTATACTGGTATACCTATACTATAGGTATACCTATTTAAAGTTTAGACGAGCAGAATAGTGGACTAACGTTTTTCGGGGTACTCCTCAACACCTGTACCTTTACACTCCGCTCATCAAAACTTTGAACACTCATAAATCGTATAAGCTGCTCTTTCAAAATTCGATTTTTTGCATCGCGAAGTACCTACTCCAAAAAGATATTCTACTTTTAAATGAGAAATTAAAATTGCGTATATTACCGTTAAATTTTTTTTAAAATATAAAACTTAAAAAAATAAAAAATAACTTTTTTAGTTGTTTTCAAATATGTAAATAAAAATATTTTCAAAATAGTTGATATAGTTATTGAATTAATGAGAGCGTCTTTCGTTAAATAATTGATCATCCGATATACTACGTGTGATATAATATAAAAGCGTACTCACCAGCAAGTAAGCGGGTTCGCTGGCGATGCTGTTGTTATCAAAATCGTTCGACGGATGGGTGAAATCGTTATTCATGGACGGGCTTTCCGTGGTGCCGTTTTTGAAAACGTCTGACAGCGAGGCGGATTGCATGCGCGTAGGTAACGTGGACGAGTGGTTGAAATTGTTAGGAACGTGTTTGGGTACGCCAACTTTGCCGTTGTACAGCTCGTGTAATCGAGACAGTTGTTCGTATCGAAATTGATCTGAGGCGGGTACAGAGTACATTAGTTAGAAAAATTATTTTAACGTACCTCATAATAATTAATAATCGATATTGTTTAAAACATGTATTTTAAAGTTTGGGCGCATACCTTTTGACGATTTTTGTTCGTGTTGCGGCGCTGACTGAAGTCTGTGATGGTTGAATTGCCTAAAAGAATTGCCACCCGGTCTCGAAAACACTCTATCGAGATCGTTGGCGACCGACAGTGAGTCTACGAAAAAATAATAAAATGTCAAAAATTATTCACTAAAATTAAACATATGTTGGAGATGGTGGAAATTACAAGCGCATACCCGTAAATGTAGACACCACAGTCATATTTTCTTGACTGAGTATTCTCAACGGATGTTCTTCCTGATCGACTTCTGGCAACGGATTTTCCAGTTCTCCCATACAGAACGCGATGTCCTCTTCCGTCACCTTTATCGAACACGAACGATTTAGTAAACAAAATAATGTAATAACGTCGAATCAAGTGTGTGGTTTAGTGTTTTTTGGTACCTGTAAGCAACTGTCTTGAGTCGGAACGGGTTCGTCGAGTTCTTCGACTTCGACGATTTCCAGTTCGATTTCTTCGTCTTCTTCGTTGTATTCGTCAGAATTTGATCCACGGAGTCGTTCAATGGATACCACTAAAAAAAAGTACAAAATAAAAATGACGAATACGGGAGGTACCTATACAATATACATGTTATAATATTATAATATGTTACCTCTGCTGACTTGGTGGCTGTTTTCGATTATCGATCTGGTGGCCACGGACATCTGATCGCACTTGGGCTCGTCGTCGCCGTTTTCTTCTTGACCGCTGGCACGCCCTCTGGGGCCCAACTCGTCCGTTTTAAACGTCGTGTACTCTTTGGTCTCCGCCGCACGGTGTCTGTTCTGTTTGTCCGTAACCTGGTACACTTGATGTTCCACCCATTTTTTTATCATATTCTTCTTGTGGTAGTCCATGAACCCGTAAACGTTGGCGTGTTGGCTTCCGGCCCCGTGCATCGGCCCGTCTATCCACGTCTCGCCGGTAGTTTTCCCGTCGTCGTTCTTCGACATCAACAGCGCCCGGGCGCCGTGCGCCCGGCTCTTGGATATGCGCGGCCCGTCGATCCACCTCTCCTCGGGCCGCTCTTTCCGAACCGACGAAGTCCGCGGATTTCGAACCGGCGAAGACCGTGCGCTGCACACGCCGTTGGGTTTGGCAGCCGCCTTGGCCGCGGGCGCTCTGGCCGCGGTGCTGATTGGCACCGACCGCTGTGGCGACGACGGCGTCGACTTGCTCTGTCCGGGTTCCCGGAGCAATTTGTTCAACGGGTGACAGCGGTTTTCCACCGCCGACAGGCTGGGTATATGGACGGGAGGGTGTTCACCGTCCGTCTCCTCGCTGGGCCCGACGTAGATCACCGTGTCGGCCGACTGTTCGCTGCTGGAAGGTTCCACTTCGGTCGACCCCACGCCGTTTTGAATTTTTGGATCGGTATCCCCAGAAGTTCCGCAGCCGCTGGCCACGCCGACAAACTAAAAAAAAAACCCAAGATTTTCAACGTTAATTACAGTAATTATATATTATATAAGGTAGTCGATGTTGAGCTACTCTGCAAATGATATTCGTAAAAAAAAAATTAATCTACCTTTATTCGTATTAATATATTATTATTAAATTATACGTATAGGTATAGGTACCTTAAACCGCCGTCTGCGCATCCGATGTATCCGGGAAGCCAGCTGTACGGCGGACAAAGTTTCCGTGTACTGTTGAGCGGCTGGCGATACGTGAGCGACCATTGCCGCGTGGCACGTCAGCGAGTTCAAACACTCTTTCAAGAGTTGAGTGAGTTTTTGTTCTCTATAAACACGAAACGAAACAAAAATAAATATTTCATTCGTTAACTGTATGCCGGTAGCCGGTAGCTTATATTATATTCTGAGTGGGTTTATGCACAATAAAAACGTCTCGACCCTTTAAAGTTTAAGGTAAGGCCCTGTGTTTCTGATTTAGAACGAATACATATAAAAGCCCGTATATATGAAATAAACGCACACTATATGAGGGTTTATCCGGAGGGGAAATCTTGCCATGGATTTCACTCTAATAGCCTAATATCTTAGCGAAACTTTCGTCACCCCGCCGACCTTATAATATGAAACCACCACGTGACGTACGCCTTTTATTATTATCGAACTGCCGTCCACCCTCGGAGGCAATATCTCACTTATATTAGGATTTTGGGATATAATATATTATATCTTCGGGGACGATGTTTTGTTATTATATTTTTGTCTCCCACGTATTATATACAGGCTAAGCCTCCAGCCAGAAAGTTATGATTTTAAATATAACAGAATAGACCGCGTAAAACCACGC
The DNA here is from genome assembly GCF_005508785.2 of Acyrthosiphon pisum. NCBI lineage: Eukaryota > Metazoa > Arthropoda > Insecta > Hemiptera > Aphididae > Acyrthosiphon > Acyrthosiphon pisum. Next base: position 109,680,228 of record NC_042494.1, on the reverse strand, counting down.
GATTTTTGGGTTACCACAAACCTGTGTGGTAGATGTTTTTGACCGTTAAATATGGCCAGCAGTACGTTTCCCAAACCGGAAAGTGTCAATCCGCCTGAAGACTTGCTTCTTTCGCAACTACCTAAATCCAAAAGATGCAACCGACTTCGACCTCCAGCAACTATAAATTAATAAATGTATTTTAATACAGGTAATAGTTTAAGAACATGTTTATAAAAAAAATATAACACAAACCACCAAATTTAATATAAATATTATATTTAGACGGTGCGGCTTTGAAATACAATTTAGTTTTATACTTGTAGGTATGCATATTGTTTTAATATGTTTTCTTCATCCCAAAATCATAAAGAAACCAAAAATTAAAATGTTTGTACAATGTAAGTACCTATATATAAGTATCATCTCAATTTTTAATGAAATAACTTTTTTAAGAACTTGACCAAAGCAAAAGTTACACAAAACAGATTTAATATTATGTTATTTAATTTAAAAATAGTTTTCATGAAAAAAGTTACTAAATTTTTTTGCCGTGTATAAAAAGTACGTACATTCTAATCATTATAAGCGTGATTTCGTTGTAAAATCATATTGGTATATAGCAGGCGTTTACTACATTTAAAATATATTTGTCAAATCTCGCAGAATAAAATCCTTCATAAACGATTCGCTTAAGACAGTATGTGTTTAAACAACTATAAAACCACAACTTGATAATTGTTTTTTAAAAAATCAACAGATAGTCTTTTGTATTTATTTTTTTTCATATCAACACAATATAATGATTTCTTGAGAAAAAAAATTATTTATAATATCATCGTTACCTGCAGACGAACCGGTCGGTACGGTGTATTGGTAAACGTTTAAAGTGTACAACATGTGTGACTCTGGGGAGGAATTCCGCACATTGAGCGCCACGTCCAAATAGTACGCAGCTTTCTCTATGGTCTGCGCTCGCAACTCGCTGTAGTGTTGCATCGGTGTGCCCAACACGGGGTCCTCACCCCTTAAGTACACTCCAGGGCCTGGCAAATTGTCTTCGCCGTCTGTAAATTTCATTATTATTATTATTTTTTTTAACATTTATTCAGTCACGAGCGAAACGTAGGTGGTATAGCATTATAATATAGTGTATGATAATAATAATGTCATATATCCGATATGAATGCGGTCTCTCCCCAATTATTATTATTATTATGTTGTAAACTCGTACGAGTCACGAACCCCGGACCCGTACACTGTCACGTACTGTGTATTACCATATTCGTTTTCGTTCGGAAAAAGTTTAAAGATATTATGGAAGACGTATAACATATGTACTATATCCTCACTAATATACATTAAAAATAATGCACACACACATACACGTGTGTGTGTGTGTGTTCTCACACGTATATAAATACATAAATCGTATACATACATTCACTTCGTATACAATTTTTGGGGCTTACTCAATATAATAAAAATGCAAAAAATATTCGTAAACTATACAATGGTAATGGACTTTTACTTTTCTACATTTTTGAATGACTATACTGTTTGTATAAAATATATTTTTATCTATTAAGTTATTTCTAAAAATAACATAGCGGTATTGACTACTGACTGTAGTGTTATTGAAATATTATATAATATATGCATTGAGTTAAAAATGATTATAAACTTATTGGTAAGATTGATTGAGTGAATGAAGACGTAATATACGTATTCAAATTTCAAATTCATATTATATTATTTTAAAATTGGTTCTATCCAGCAATTAAAAATATATAAGAAATAAAATCTCAAATTTTCCCCGTGTATTTATAGTCTTCTTATTTAAGTATTAATATTTATTACGTGCGCGCAAAAAAAAACATTAAATAATTAATTTTTATGATTTTATTTCATTTTTAATTAAACGGCGTGGATAGCTTTATGTTATAGAAATTTAAATATTAATTGGATTTTGATAGGGTTCATTTTATTATAGTGCTCGCATAACTTATTTACACGTTATTATGCCGTTTTATTAGTAGGCATAATATACCTACCGCTGTGAAATAAAATATAAAAAATGTTGTCACTTTTGTACAGCCGCTTTAATAATAATATATAATAAGTAAACAGTGGGATAATTAAAAAAAAAGGCATTTCTTGACTCTGCATAATACTATATTAGTCTTGGGGTAAAAAATAACAAGGCGGGCTAAGGGTTGAAAACTATATGATATACGCACATTTATTATTATTATATTGAAACGAGGCCGGCGGCCTAATCAAAAGTCGCGCTCCGCTGCGAGTAAATGGGGTTTCGAGATTTGTTGTCGTCACCGCCGTTTATTATTATATTACATAATGATAATAATGTATCATATGACGTGTTATACGTCATATGTATATGTATAGGTAGGTAGATATCATAATTATGTTCAGCGAGTTTCAGCAGATTTCGGTGCACGCGCGCTTAATGAAAACAACGCGAGAATATTATCTCATTAGCGGCACATTAACGGGCCGAGCGTGTAAGTTCGCGCGGGCAAAAGGGCACAGGTATTAACTGTGCAGGGTGAGTAGGAGGGCCTCCGACGAAAGTGTGTGCCTAGACGAAGACGAAATACTCGAGAGACCGCAAAACGTCATATTATTGTTTTAAATTGCTTATTAAAAAAAAATATTATATACATATGTTTTATTTTTAAGAGTACTTATACCTGTGTTTCAAGAGGAAGTATAATAGGTATAATATGACGTGTTGATGTCCCCGTCTTACTAATGATGCACAACATACTATTATCCTGGCACATTTTTTTCATACATTCAAAGTGATCCAGTTTGTGTAGGCACTCTGCTATTTTTATTTTTTTTTAATATCATAGTAGCAATTGACGACATCACCGGACTTGTATGGTAATACAATTTTAAAGTAAGAATATTATTCAAAACCAGTATAGCGCGTATACGTTTTTAAAAAAAAATATTTTTTGAATTTTTTTACAACTTGTTATAAAAATCTAAATATTAAAAAAATCCTACATGTTGCCTAAATAATATTTTTACACTTAACCTTTAAAATTTATGACAATAATTACTCTAATATTTAATAACAACTTACTAAAACGGATCCTTGTCAGAACGTACCTCTCAATTTGTTATTAGGTACACAAAATCCGTAATAGTTAGATTGAGACCACGAATTAAGATATACAGGATACGGAATAAAACCTTATAAGTTGATGACTTAAGTTTCTTAAGATTTCCGACTCATTTCGATGGGTAATCGACGGTGGATAGTTTTGGTACTATTCATGAATTAGGATGGATATACATTATACATATTATATCGACCGTGATTGATCAATAGAACACTGTGAGAGCGCTGATCTAGTTTAATTTGAAATAAGAACATTTAAACTCAAATTAACATTGATAGCGAGATATCGTTCCATATCCTGTATATCTTAATTCGTGACTGAGACAATACAATATTTTGCGTCACTTAAGAGATTATGGATGTAAGTACTGCCGCTTCAACCACTGATTAAGACACGTAGGTGCACATTTAATTAAAATAAAGAAAAATGAATTATAAGATAAAGTTTTTTTTTTTAAGTTACCTAATATTGGGGGGGGGGGGAGACTTCACCCTGTCCCAACCATAACCCCCCTTACCATTAAGACGCCTCTGTGACTATATTATTATTAAAACGGTCGGGGCAGAGTGTGTAGAGGCGATTCACGCGAAAAGGAGGATTTTTCAAAGGGCCTTTGGAACACGTAGGTGCCTACATAATAATATTATTATACACCGGCGGCGTAGCAGCTGCAGTGAGTTCGCGTTAAATCAAGATTAATACACGCCGTTCGGTCACGTCGAGTCTGTCTGCCGCGGAGGCTCACTGCGCACACGGAAACTTTTTAATAAAAACGTCTCGTCCGCGCCGTGTTCGCATTCATCGCCGTCGTATTCGTCGCCGCCGCCGCGACGTCTGTCGACGCGACAAAGTAAGATTATTATTTATTTGCAGCTCGCACATCGCGGCTTATTTATAATCCTCTCGCCCGCGACCGGACCGCTTTTCGTCGTGTACCCACCATAGTCGTATTACGCGCAGTGTTGTTATTATTATTATGCGCACCGTACGAGGTGCTACAAACAGCTGCTGTCGTGTGCTCGTGTAATAATATTATGATATATTATATGCGACGACGGTCGGCGGCGTGACGATGTGTCTCGCGGGCGAGGTGATGACGAGGTGGTGGAGCCGCATGGCGACGAGCGCGGGGTGCAGGCGCTAATCAAAAGCGATGGACCTCCGACACGTACCTACCTACATATAGGTATAATATTGCATTAGAGTACGCGAAGAAACTCGGTTAAAAGTCCTCCCGGACTGTTTGAATATTATGCGCTCGTGTTTGGTGCGTGCGTGTACCATCAGTGCGTATGTAGAAACTTTCAGATTTCGCGCCGCAGAGTCGCGTATAATATAATATTGTGCGAGTATATCTATATAATAATATATATATTATTTCACACGAGGGCGGCGGCGCCTTCGTCAATATCTCATTACGCGGCGTGCGTGTGTGTTCTGTACAGGGTGGCCCGCGTGGCTTTCCGGTTTTCCCGCGCGTCGTTCAAGTACCTACGGGAAAACACCGCGACTGTGCCGACCCACTCTGTACGCACACCACTCTCCGCGGGTATAACCCATATTATTATTATTATATAAGCTATATGCGGACCATGCGCCATATGAGACCGATCGAGACTTTCCACGAGTTTGATGCACACACCCAGCATGTATAATTTATCAATACCTACGCGATACGTATCTCGCACGAGTATATTATTATTACCATCATATTATACGATCGCCGCTGGCACGTGAGAAGTCCGCCGCCGCCGCCGTCGTCACTGCACCGCTCATACACACACACACACGCATATATTTTGCCTACCCGCATAATACGCAATACCAAAACTGCTGGCTGTAGGTAGATTCTGCAGTATCTGTACGATCGTTATTCGCGAGATCTGACTGCGACTTGGCTGCAGCACAGCCCCGCGACGCTGCGGAAACCGGTTCACGCGAGAGTTCATATTATAATAATAAGAAAGAGACAGGAATTTTAAGTTTGCACGTCGTATGATATTATAATATAATATAGCCATTGAATAGACAGCGTACAAAATGGGGACGTTTGTCGGTGTATGATTTGTTCTTAAGAAAAAAAAATACGATATATTTTGCACGTTTGAGCATATTTCGATGATTAAAAAATATTTAGCCCGTTCTACATATTATTTTACAATATTATAATAAATATTGCGTATTATAATTATTATCATAATTGTCTATGAGAAAATCACTTTATTGTTCATTTTCCGAGTTAGAATTTTTTTTCGTCTTTGTAGGAAAAAAAATTACGATACATTTAATAATAGATATCATTCAATATAACTTGTTTGATCTTATATTTGTAACATTCGTTAATTGTTGTTCTGCTCGAATGATACATAGGTAATAGGTATATAAGTTCTAGGAGGGATTGTTTTGAAAGTTACCAATCAGTATAAAACATTTTTTCGTTTTATTAAAACGAGACTCTTTGATGTATTTATACGTACAAAATATAATCTATAGATCAATAGTAAGAAACGTAAACAATAATAAAACTATAATATATTATTATAAATAATTATTACATCAATATTTTGAGGGATACTGATTGTTTTCATATATATAATAATATAATAGTATAACTTGTAAGTAGAATTAACATAATATAACAATGTAAATTAAAATCACGGTGGTAATGAAAAAAGCGTATACATTTTTGTTTTCTTTAATTCATAAAATAACGCACATAGCACACTACGGTACTCTGCGCGTATTGCTTTTTGTGTCATCCCAGTTATTCAAATTCCTGTGAATGTTTCAAAATTTCTTGAAATCACTTCTACGATCTCAAACGCATATGCGGACTATATAGTAATGTTTAAATGTTATACATTATTATATTATTCGGTTTGCAGAGACAAACTGCCGTTTTGGAGCACCTATCGATTTCGGTAATAAAAACACAATGGCTTCTATTATGTTTTCTCATTTAAATTATTTCAGTACCTACTCCAGACACATAATATCATATTATTATATTGTATAAAATGTTATTAAACAGGCATTGCAGGCACGAATGGATACCTGCAACGGCAGTCGCGTGTTCAGAGTACGTTTAACGTCATAAAAAAATAAATATATTTTTATGTATATCACTATATAGGTATTGTAATTATTATACTTTCGAGAGACTTTGCTGGTTTGTAAATAAATTTGCGGGAATAACTAATTACCTATTCGTCTAGAATAATAAAATTAAGTTGATGAACAACTTTTTTTTGTTGTTGTTAAGTACGTGTGTGTGTATATTACGCTTCAACACTGTGCATTACTTAAATAATTTATTGCCGAGACAGCGTTCGTGACATTTTGTAATTCAAAAGTTTTCGATGGCGTTATAGTGATGGATTGAAATGTATACAGATTGTGCGTATTAGCGGTGGAGGTGGAAAAAGGATTGAAAAAAAAACAAACAGAGTTGATTTACCCGCCGGGACTCTGATGTTTTCTTTAAACCAAACCTAATATATAATACGTATATATATTATAAATTATACAGGGTGGGCGTTTTGAACTATAAAAACCCGTATCGACGTATAAATCGTATAATATTCAAATGGCAGTCAAAACGACTGCGGCGAAAAGCTTATCTCGCGGAAAACGCTTAAAAAAAGGGCGTAAATCCGTGTTACTTCTTTTCCCCCATCGCGCTCTTTAACGTAAGGATTACTATTTCTTTTTTTTTTCAGGCTGTTTTCAACAGTTTTTATCCCTAACCCGAAATTTTTAAACAACCTTTGCCATTTCTATATCGGCAGCCACGGTGGCGTCCCCTCTGAACGCCATCTGAGCGATAAAAAAAAAAAAGAAACACCGACTCTACCCCTCCTGTACACGCGCATCACGCTTATATAATATTTATATATATACATACACATACATGGTATACGCGGTATCCGCGGTATAATACCATTTACCGATAATCCAGACATTAAAATTCTGTGGGATTTTTACCGTCGCGGGATTGGATTTAACGTGTGCATGCTCGTATATATATAGGTACATTATACACGACGCACGTTGCAAGAGCTTAATATGTACATATATATATATATATATACAATGTGGCCCTGTCGTTTTAAGGGTTCCGGCGCGCGCGATGTTATCGCTTGCGGACCGAGAGGAGGTTTTCTAAAGTCTAAATGGGCCCTGTATTTAGTACACAATATTATAGGAAACCATACGTAGGGGTGTTTGTGTGTGTGTGTGAGGTTAGTATATATGGTATACAATATACATATATATATATATATATATATATATAAGTGTAATTACCGTTGGATTGGCCGGCCAGCAGGTCTTTAACGGGACTTGCGGGTCCGGACACTTCTACGGCGGACACACGGACTGAAAAACGCGCACCGGTCCTCGCCTTCTGCTCCTGTATGCCTTTGAAAAGCCACGATATGGCGCATGGTATGATCCCGTACGTTTGTGGGTCTTCCGGCGATCCGATCATTGTATACGTTTTACCTGCAACAAAATTTAATCGATTATGTATATACAAAATATGCTATTCTATATAGGTTAGGTTTGTACATTATGTACATTATGTATATAATATATTGAAACGTATTGTTTTGCATATATGACGTAGCTATTTAAAGCCGGTTTATATCGTCATAATTCCTTACTATACATATAGATACTTTTACGTTCTTCTTAGGTATATTGGATATTGATCAATATTGAAATATTAAAATTCACGCGAAACGTCTCGAGGAAAAAAAATTCTGATAGACTCAATCTTATAGGTATACCTCATAAATTGATATAATATACAATAACGCGTATTAAAATATTATTATTTTAAATGTTAACTAAACACGGAGGAGAACATTGTAGGTATAAGCTTATCCATCGAATAAGATCTCGGATATTGAATCCATGTTTTTTGTATGCATGTTACATTGTTACTATATAATACCTATATTAAATATTTTATATTATACACCAGTCATAATAAATACTGTGTAATTTTCATCTTTATTCATATTTCATAATTATTATATACAATCATAAATCAACTGAAATTTGATCAATTACCATTCAAATGTATTTCAATACGCTTATTTAAAACTTGAATATTCAATAGGTATAGAGTATAGTTAATTAAATTGGACTGAAAACTAACTGTCAACTACATAGTTTCTGGCGTGTTCATATTAAGCACACGTTTATGCTTTCCTATAGTAGTTGTATTAAAGCGAATATTATAATATGTAATTATTATGTATAAGTAGTTAAAAGAAAAGGAGTTTTTAAAATAAAAAAATTAAAGTTATTTTATATGTTAAAATGTTAAATATATAGGTATAGGATTGTATTGTAAGAGTTGAGATTGCTAGTTTGCGTGCTTGATTGTATATAGGTAGTACCTATGTGATATTTCAATGATATACTAAATTAAAAGGCGAATTAATTATTCATATTATTGTTTGTAATTATATCCTTTGACTCGTGTAATTTTATTCAAAGGTTTCAATAATTATAGTGCTCCGGAAAATTGCGATAATATATGTAGTTAACATAAATAAAATATATTATTATTTCAATAAAGATGGTCTAATATAAATATGACGTATAATAACAATAGCTTGCAGTAAGACACCTAATTTGATTTTCAAAATATTTCAGTTATCAACGACGAGAGCTCTCGAGGGGGAAAGTGTATAATATTGCATTAGTGCGCTTAAAACTGTTTTAAAAGACAAACGTCAAACAACACTGTCATTTATCAGTTTCGCCAAAAGCTGTTTCAAAACAAAGTTTTCTCGGTAACTACGATGGTGGCAGTGGCGGTGGTAGTGGTTTCATTACTATTTAGAAGGGTACCGGCTGACGGACTGTTTGCCGCAAATGCCGTTTATAGCATTTCGGTTGTTTGCCGCCAACTAAGCTTTCCACCTCCTGCTCCTTCAGCGATGAGCTGCTTTTGCAGAATCGTTCTTCACTACCCAAAAACCGTTTAAATCCAACAAAATGATCGTACCCTCGGGCTCTGGCCAAATATTGTCCCGAGTTTACATGGAATTTACGAGTTGTAGTAGGTCTGGGTCAAAATTAGATTGGTTTTTCCACTCGTGACATTAAGGTTTTATTTATACTGTGTACTATTGTTATGTTGTTGAGTGCTTTTACTTCAAAAGCCGAAGTAGTTATAAATTAACTACATATTAATATCATTACGTTACATATTTTGTGCGTGTGCAGATAAGCATTCAATATTTTTTTTAAATTTGAAAGAGTTGTGAACTATTGAAATAAAAAAATGTTCGGCATAACTCGAAATTACGTCCAAATCATTTGAACGGTGATTCAACTATACTCATTCGAGACAGTTCAAACATAATAATATGATAAGACGAAAATACATATTTCGTATTCTATTGTGTACCACTTACTTATTTTAATTCACAGTGAAAATCGAAGCAAATATTTTCAAAAATAAATTAGATTTTGCTATTTTATTTCTGCAGTCAACGTTGCGTATTATTGTCGTGCGATTGATATCTCATCGTCTACCAGTTTATCACACACGGTTCATTACACATCACATGCCGATCATTTATAAACTTATATAACCTTCCCGCCCGTTTGTTATTGCTTGCTCGCACACGTTATACAATAGTGGCTATTCGTTTATGGATATATCGTTTCTGCTGTCATATACAAAGTCTGCAGAATTATGTTATATATTTATCACGACGCGTACAACTATTACGCATCGCAGAGTTTTGCGCAAAGTTCAAACACGCGGTTTTAAACATTGTGCAAAATTAAAACTATATTTTACTAGGTACCCACCTACGAAGATGAAGTATCATCAACAGGAAATGTTATGTCTTTATTCCCGTACCTACACAGTGGCTTGGCCGGCAGTTGGGTTTTTTTGGTGTTGAGACGCCTCCCCCCGCATGCCACCCAAAGGTCGAATTTATGCAAAACATATAGATAATAATTATTATTATTTAATGAACACCTTGAACGTATACAAAAAAATATGTTACTAAATATATGGTTCTGTATCATAGATTAATATGACTACAAAGGAGAGTATGTGAACCTACTTCAAGTTAAATTTAAATTTAAACTTAAAACAACCAGCTAAAAAAAATTCTGTATAAACGCCCGTACTTACAATATCATTGGAAATGTCTAGCTAGGGAAGTGCCCGGAACCGGAACCGGTGAAACATCATCATATAATTATGTATTTAAAAAATGCTTAATAGTATCTATATAATAATTATATTAATTTGTAACATATCACATACGCGCGGCGACAGTGGACACTGAACAGCATAATGCAAAATATATTGTACGGATGATTGACGGCGATCCGATCGGAATGTTGACAACGACAGTGACAGACCGTTTATGGGATAAAGTCGGCCGGGGATGGCGACCTGACGAATAGATTATAATTTATAATATTCTATGGAATTCATGATTTAAGCGTCAAAAATATAAAAAAATACGTACGCCTTTTGCACCAATATAAAATAATATCTATAAAAAATAATATGAATATTAAGTATAAAATCAATGATAATATAGGTATATAAAAGTAAAAATTCATATTACTACGTGTCGTTAACACGTACCTACATCATTTTTTAAAAATATTTTATTACCAAGTACCTATATAGCTACTACCAAGAATAATAAATATAAAGTAAGAAATAATTACTAAAAATAATATTAACTTATTCGTTTTTACATATATTAATAAACTTCTAAATCATTAATATCGTTAATTAAGATTGGATTTTTGAACGAGAGTACGATCCAGCGATAAGTACATTTAATATTTTAATATCTGCAGGAATCTTACCCAGGTAAAAAACAATGGTAAATACTTGGGGTTTTGGTACTTTTATACGATACTACTTAATATGTTTTATCTCCTCCTTATCACGTTTTGGCGCTCATTATTTAAAAAAAAAAAAAAAAACGTGCATGATAAAAATCTGAGGCTTCGTTTATAAATTTGAAACCCACCATCTGTACTTACGATAGTTGCATCGTTGAAAGATACACGGTCACGAGTTACGGCGCAGTATACATGTAGGTATATCAAATAATACGTGACCGTCGTCGACGCGTTGATTACGTATTCGCTACTAGTATACGCGTATTAAAGGTCCTATATGGTGCAGCTAAGCTATAGCGTATTAAACATAAATGTAATATACATAGAAGCTATATACAGGGTGATTATTTGATACGGTAAGCACACATATTTTCAAATGAGATAAACTTTTTTTTTGAAATTACGTTTTTTGGACAATATAATAAAATTGCAACCTTAAAAATTTTTCCATCCATGACGGGTACTAAAATATTAATTCCTCCTTCCTTTAAATTAAATATTGGGTAATTATTGACATTTTTTTTTTATTAATAGAGTATATTATTATTTTAGTATTTTACAATTATTGGTACCTATCAAATTACTTTTTTTGTGCTAATAGCAGTGTAATAATATCATAGGATTCATATTGGTAATATTGATGTACGCATTTTGTATCCCACGATTTATCAACAAAACAAAGTATTTTTCGATAGGTTGTAGATGTCTTGTACATACGAAAAAATTAAAAAATAAGATGAAAATAGTAAGTATTTAATAACATGTATTTATAGGTGTGCGATCAATGTGAAATTTTACCGTCCCTAATATGTTTGTCGATACCTAATGCCTTTTTCTATATACATACGTCAAACATATCATTATATATTTAAATTATTTAATGGTAAACTACACCCATGGTCTGAACCAGATTAGGTATCTAATCTAATTTACTAAAACTATCGATGTACCTATATAAAATATAAAGGCACGTGAGTAGTTTTTTATGTAATTAATTGTATCGTTTAAAATTTATTGAAAAAGTAATTGTGGCAATGTCAGATGTGTATGTCGTTTTCATATTATATAGGTACAACCTTAAATAATATTCAAAAAACATTTTCAAAAACGTTATAATAGGTATAGTTATTAAGTTATCACCCTGTATAGTGAATGAATTAGATACAGATACAGATAGATTGATACAATATAGCGCATTCAAACGAATTGTGTATATCGCACCGGGCTCGGTCGAGAGGTAGTTATAGTCTGCCGGCGTGGCGTCTTGTTAAAGTTTATATCGTAGACACGAGTTTGGAATGCGCAAAACAAACGGCGAGGCGGGAGGCGGCGGTAAGGTATAATGAAGTTTGCTCGGAGACGGTTTGTATAATATAATACATATTATATATTATAATATAACAATCAGTGAACTTTGACGAAACTTGCCACCGCGCGTAAATAAGTCAACGGTCGCCCGCGGATACCGCAATAATAATAATCATAATAATAGTGATAGTAATAATAATCATAATAATAATGTAATAATATATACGACGCTCGTCGTCGGTGTGGCCGCGGAAGCAGCCGCCTGTTGAATTTTAAACGAAATATATTATAATATACCCTCTGCGCTTCCGCTCTGCCTGCCAACCGTGCAAAATTGTGTGGCGTATTATGGGTCTATGGACTTTGCGCGCGGTCGGTGTGCGTTCACACCCATAAAGTTGTGCATCAGGTACGTATAATAATATTATATAAACACGACGATATCTGCCCAACTTATTGCGTTTCGTTAATAGGTATGGAACGTGTCGCAAAGTAGGTACATCCACTACACAATATAAACGTCGTCCAACCGCTTACACACACACACTGTACATACCAGTGAAACGAGAAGACAATATTATAATATTGTTATAAGTATGCAAAGCAAATGCGGTACTTGTTTCAAAGTCATCATTCCGATCGTGGGTTTCGAAGAGGATAAAATATTTTGTATGGATGATTATTATAATCGTATAATACACGGAAGGAGGAAATCGCTAGGCGTTTTCGATTGCCGAGAGCGGGTTGCAGAAGCGAGGGTGGTTCTACATGCTATATTATGTATTATTATCCTCAACATCATCATCATCAACATCATCTGTATTCTGCGCACCTCGCGAGGATGTCATTCCAAAATTATATTCGATGGATAATTCGAATAATGGCGTGGAGACTAAATAAAAATATTATGTAATCACAGCGTCAATTATATTATGGATATCGTAATTTAAATTCATCATAAACCCCGCACGTGTTCATTTCTATGCGAACGATTGGGTTTAAAATTTTAAATTCTGGTATTTTTCGAAAAACATTATAAATAAAGCGCTCGATAAACAGCCATATTATTACAGTGGTTCTATAGGTAAGTATAGTGAAATATTATAAAAATACGCTTCGCGCGTTAATCATAGGCAATTTCGTAAAAATCGAATAAATTCTTCTACCTATATACCTACTGCTGCAGGTCAATAAACAGCAATAATCAGTAGCTTTTAAACACGTAGGTACTTTGTATAACCAGCGCTGGTATATTATATAGCGCTATATAATATAGTCTATAGAATAACAATAAAGTATTTTAAGTAATAATATTTTAGATTAGACTATAAGTAATAATATTTTAGTTAGAAGTATAAGTAATAATATATGTAACTAAAATTGTTGAAAAAACTGGGATATAAGCAACATATTTTTTTGCTTAAAAGTTTAAACATTAAAAGTATTGTTAAAAAAACAAAAATGTACACGATAATAGGTATTTAATTATAACTACAATTACATATATTATATATAATAGGTATGTCATATAATATAAAATATTCAAAGAGAAAAAAAAGGAAATATCAATCATCTGAATATATTAATCTGATTATACGAATACCCCCCTATTATTTCAATTAGGCGGGGATAATTGAAATTATTATACAATATACGTTATAATATATTGAACCAAAATGGTTGGTATTTCAATTTGTGAATAATATAATAACATATTAAAAAGGTAATGGATTTTTAGCTAAATAAAACTTTCATTTTCTCATTAACATATTATCATATGATTTATACTTCCGTTTTTAATTATACTATCCGCGTTATTGTAATTTAAACGGAAAATATTATATTTTTTTCCTCATTGACATGTGTGACGCTATTGTTATTATTAATAATAATTTATCTTCCATTTAAATTGCACTCGTCACTGCTCGTAATTATTTAACTAACAAACTACATTCTATCATTTAAATGTAGATGGACGTTTGTAACCATTATAGTTCAATTTTAAATGATGAATCGATCATCAATTTTGATTCTATTATTTTAATTAGTGGGGATTTTCATGATAAATATAATATATAGACTTACCTAGATTTTGGTGGCCAAAACAGAATACAGATCCATCGGTTCCATGAATGACAGCATGTATGACGTCCATCAATGTAGCACTGCACACGTCCACCTGCCGAATATTAATGTTTTTTTTAATTTTAAAGCATTAAACATAATATTTCATCAAAACTATTCTAATTGTGGCTCTGTAAATAAACTTATATGACAATTCTTTTTTTTTTTAACTTTATTTTAAAAACAAACAACCCGCAATTTATTTATTACAATAAGCTTGTATGCAGAATATATATATTATGAAATGAAACACGTGAGAAGAGTAGCCACCCAATGACAACACTTTACTTGGGGATTAAAAAATTCATACACGGAATGTCCTACGTTAATGATTAAATCAAAAAGATTAATAGTTCTGTGCAATAATTATGTAATTATATAAAACATTTTTTAATTAACACCAATATTTTTAGTTATGGTGTTGCAGTACCGACGTAGGGCGTACCTACCAACATATATATAAATTATAAACTTAAAGCTAAATCGAAATTCAGATTAAATTTGATATATTATGTTACTATTTTATTGGTAATAAAAATATATCAAATTTATTGATCAGCATCGTTGAAAATAATGGATGTCAACATTGTCAGGGGTATTTAATCATCATAATCACTACAACCATATTAATATAATACCTATTATATAGGTACTAAGTAGGTAACAAAAAAAAGGTTCTGTTTAAAAAAAAAATTAAATAAGGGTTCCTGTAAACAAAAATAAAAAATTAGAAAAAGACGAGCATTGAAGTATATATGTATATATATAAATATAACGCGTATTCATAACATTATTAATGGCTTTCACTCTTCAACAAATATTTACTAAAAACTGAACGTTTATATGCAAACTCTTATAAGCGGTATTACGCAAACACGATGCGTCTATAATACGTATGGCCTTATAATATACATTATATAAATATGTGTATATATTGCCATAGAGCGAGTATAGTATTATACAATATATACCACCACGGAAATATCGCTTAAAACGATACTTAAGGGACGTGCAATTTTTCTCATGTCAAATCCAGTAGGTACATAATATATAAAATAACGCCAATATAACGGCGTACACATATATTATTATAATATACAGAGTACGAAATTTTATCGATGCAAAAAATATAACACGTCGCCACTAAACATACGCCTATACTAAATAACGTATCGACTTCGTATCTTGAATTATATACGTCGTGCTTTGTTCCTTGGTTTTAATCATTTCGTACCGCATTACCGCAAATAATAATATAATAAGTAATAGTTAATAAACATCTAACGAGTCCTATATAATATATTTCGTTGTTACGTCTTGTTATATTGTTTCGGCAATTGATATTTTGTAGGGCACGAGTTCGTACGAAAAAATATTTTTGTGAATCACACTATGCTTCATTTATCGTTTAGAAATTAAATATTATAAATGGTCTTTACTCTTTTTACAAGATGAATTTTATAATATAACTACCTATATCGTATGACTGTGGTATATTGTGCCTATGTGGTATGATTATTAAATAATACATATTATAATTTCGTTTTTTGTATTTATCTACCTATTACTAACTGTTAATCGTTTGTATTTCAATAGCATATTAAAGAATTTAGTGAATTATTCATCTGGTTGGTTTGACATTAACCATGGTTTAACAAACAACCAATATTGGTTGGTTTAAAAATCCAACTAGAAACTTACTAGGGTTAAAACCAAAGTTAACATAAAAAATTTAATAACTCATACAAAAAAAAACAAACAATAATGATTCCGTGATTACAAGACGTAAAGGGCAGTAGATGTGTCAACATAATATTATTATGCGCACGTACACATAATAGGGCTCATTATACATCATGCGAACCTCCTAAGTGAACGGACATGTTACTTGTACTGCCGTGCTACTGGTAAAATCAGAAACTACAAAAATCAACTTTTTGGGAAAATTTAATTTTGTATTTTTGTTTTTTTTCCAAATTAATTAAATATTTCAAGTTTGTAAAGAAGTTGCTGAAGTAGAAGGAAAATTATGACATACATTTAAAAAAACTATTTATTTTGAGGTAAATAAATTGATTTGAAGTTATTGCTTTTCTCCCTAGCATTATAGACATACACACATTTTAAATACTAGTGTACATTGTTTTTTTTTTTTTTTTAATTTATTTAAGCATATTTACAATCTATATAATTTGTACAATAAGTAAATTTGATAACATAGGTAATAGTAAAATGACTTGAATGTCTTGAGGGGGAAAACCTTCCATCAACAGTACCTCCTATTTAATTTGATGGGTTCATATAATATGGAGACCGTTAGGCAAGAGCGTTTCTTGGCCATTTTCTTTTTAACCTCCTCGGAGGATTGTTGGGGATGGTATTATAGAGGACATGCGGGAAATTGGAGGGATTTGGTTCGAGTGCAGTTTGGAGTGAAACTTTTTGTAATGACGAGTTGCTATTTCGTTGACTGTTGGGATTTGGAGATCTTTATGTAATGCGTCGTTGGTCATATACCATGGGGCTCCAGTTATTTGTCTAGTGTGCATTGTTAGGATCATTAATATAATTTAGCATTGTTAATAAAAAACCCATAAAAATAATAAATAAAAAATATATTTTTTTATGAACCTTTACTTGAATATTGTTTTATAAATCGCTTCATGATAACTAAATTATTATCTATATTATATCATTAAATGTTGCAAGACATATAACAACTGTTATGGTAGAATTTCTAGAAGAAAATGCAGTAAATCGAATTAAACGTTTTGAGTTGTAACTGCATGAACGAAATAACGCATTAACTGTAGTGTACCTACATGCTATTATAGTATTAGCCGCAAGAATTGCTTTTTACTGTAATTTCCTCAGGAAATGTACGATTTCTGTAAATGTCATGACATATATTTTAAAATCACATTTTTGATTTTTACATATTATGATGTCATTTTTTCTGTATTATTTTACTCTGGTTAAAATATTATAACTATACAAAACGATTAAATCAACAATAATATATCATCAAAACTTCATTTTTGATAATTATGTAATCACTTACTGGCTTTTCCTGCGGTAGCAGGGCCTGTTAGACAGATGCTGCGACTGTCGATCATATAATACGCAATATGCCTACCCATATACATATATATATATGGTGCCTGTAGTGCAGGTTTAGCGTGTGTGAGATATAGGTACACAGCCGCACGAAAGAAGAAACGGACGAAAAATATATAAAAACCACGCGTATACGAGATTAACTAAACCACTGGGGACCCCTTCCCCACTACTCATCACGGCATACGAGTACTGTATACAGTGCAGTAGAGCAGCAGAGCTAGTTGCCGAGTTAGTCCGCGTCAGCTTTGATAAATTATTTCGTAGGTATACACATATAACATAGGTATCTCTGGTATATACCCGTATATACAGACAACGGCGGCGGGTCTTCCGTCGCGCTATTTTTACGTCGATCTCGCGCAGCATCTTTCGACGGGCGAGGGGCGAGCGAATGCGCCCGACTCTGTCCTAGATAACCACGCGACCGTTTTGTCGCCGAGACGTTGTTTTTTTTTCACCCCAAATCTTTTTTTCTTCTCCACCAAAGCAATTACACCACGCACGCGCGTCGAGGCGTGCCGATAGCGGCTTTATATAGTTCCGATCTATCTCTGCTTCTGCAGCATCAGCCCCGCCGTCGCGGCAAACGGATATCCGCCGTTAACCGCGGCTCGTTTATTTATTTATTTATTTTTTTTTTATTAGAGCAGTGCCAATAGTAAACCGCCGGAAAATCCCGTACGCGCGCCCGTTTAAAACCCCCTCGTCGCCTGCACTATCCGCACTTATACTTTTTTCACACACGACACACTATATGTGTGAATGTACCTATATATTTATGTACGTATTATTTTATACATGTATATATCCGAGCAGGAGCGAGTTGCAGAGATTTATGTCTGTTGCGCGAATTATACTGTCTCATGTTAACCCTCCACCCCACCCCACCGCACCTATCATATTTATATACCCTTCCCTGCAGCGAAAACAGAATGCAGTTAAACGCGGCGGCGCATACACATATAACATTATATAATATTATATATACCTGCTGCAGCATCCGTTGAAATGGACCCCACCGCGTATACATACCTACCAGCTAACATTATGTTCGTGCGCGTCTGTCGCCGCATTGCGCAAACACCGAGCTTTTGCGCGGATAATCGGTTAAATATATTTTTTATTTCCTATTACACTCAGCTATATGATATATATAGCAGCAATCTCCTATTTCGATACGTAATTTATTTGTATCATATTATTATTTTATATTGTTATGTGTCCCTTATTGCTTGATATTATGTTATATATATTGTTTTGCTGAAATGGCATCCCGCGATAACCGGCCAAGCGTATAAAGAGAAAATGTTTTTTTTTTTATTTTAAATAATTTATTTACCCACCAAAATCAAAACTATAACCTAGCTAATTGTTGATATTATTTACGCAGGTAAGTCTTAAAAGTTAAAATAAATTGTATGGCTTAGAAACAAATCGTAATTACCCTATATCGTTATTTAATAATATTAAGTAAGAACATAATAAGTGCTAGTTCTGTCTTCACAATATTGTAATCTTGTAATCATAGAATATAAACTACTGGGTTATTTTTGTAAATATTCTATTTTAAAAATATAATATTAATATATTAATAGGTATACGTGTTGAATATAATATTCAGTTTAATTTTTTAAGATCTACAAGCTATCTATATAATTATAATCTATAATCTATTTATAATTATGTCTATACGACCATATAGAAAAAGGACAAAAATATTGTAATAATATGTTGGTATAATATGATAACGACCGGTATAACAAACGTGTCATGAAGAAAAGTGAATATCCTTAAATCTTTGTCGAGAATAATAATATTACGACGAGGGTTCAAATGTGTTCCACGCTACACTCAATCGTAATTTATTCTAATATATTATATTCCAACGGTGTATATTTTAATATAAAACATTGCAATATCAAAAGCTATCCGAATATCCAGTCTCGGGGGGGATTCGACGCTGATATTATAATGATGATGATAAGAATAATAATGATTACGATACAACGCGTGTCTATTGTATTTTCAACGGCGCTTACAATAATAATATTATAACAAGTCGTATAGCATAATAATAATATATTATTGTATATTTCATTGTACCTAGTGGCGAGATTGATATTTCGTATATTACCTGCGAGTCTTCTTGCGTGAACAGTGCGTCGAACGCGAACATTTTGGGAGCGGCGACGCCCACGCGCCGACTACCGTCGCTAGCTGGAGGTGCGTTCGGATCAATTAGCGTCAGTTGTCTGTGCTTCTTGTCCACCGACATGAAGTTGTTACCAGGTTCAGCCGTCGCCGCTGGTTGTTCGTCGGCCCCTTTGGTAACTCTCAAAATCACTTTGACCTGGAAACCGATAAAATAAAAAATGAAACTCTCATATTATTATTATATTATAAACTCTGACTTCGAAAAACGAGTATAAAATAGTTAACGTAATTTATATAGTACAGGAACGGTTTTGTGAAGGGTTCGCGTATGGTAGTTTTACAGCTAAAGAACTTTCAAGGTATATTCCGGCCCATTATATCATATACAAATGGTGAACGTGATTCGACAAGAAAAGCGCTTTTAATTCTACGTCAACGAGAGCGACAGTAATAATCCGGATTAAGTACGTCAATTATATAGGTAGGTGCACGTTTAATGGCGAGGGGAACGATGCCGAAAAACAACGCTGCGTGAATAAATATATATATATATATGTACCTATATATACTGAATGTGTCTACGAGTGAACTTTTACTATGTTATATACTCATAATTTATTATGATGGTCATCAAAATCACAAGAGATCACATCAATTATTATAATGCTATACTGCAGTACTAACTATACTGTCAATCAATGAAAATCACACTTTACCAGTCGCAAATACAAACTCTATAACAGTGTGTTACTATATCGTACTTGGAAAACAGCTATTTAATTTCTTCACAATAATATCATTATAAATTTAAAATAAATAATAGTAATATTGAAGTAGCTAATAGTGCGTATATGAACGTCATTCAACAATAATTAGAATACATAATATGGTTTGTGATATTTAATAAAATTAAGAGTATCCTAAAGGCTAAGATTATAAATTCGTCGATAAATTAGGTGATGGGGTTTCTTTTTCAAAAAAAAATTACACAAAATATTCTTTTTCATTTTTCAGTTATTGATATTAAACTTTCCTGATCGTACTTAATACTCTTATAAAATCACTCATCTCATTTAATTAACCACTGTCATTGAACAAAATATTAACTGTAACATTAAACAAACTCTTCTTTGTGAAATAACAAATTAAACCAAGTTAAACCAATAGTTAACACCCTGAACAAATTATTCCGATGGATCCGCTCATTAAAAAACAAAAACATAACATAAATACATGTATAATATAATAAAAGGCGCTGTTGATGAACGGTTTCCCCATCGTCCAAGCCATATAAATATGTATCATTATTTTGAATCACATTCACTTATAGTTCTATTTTGTATAGATTGTAAATAGAGTTTTATGGAAACAAAAAAAATGTATTAGACCAAACAATGAATAAAATAAAATAATAAAACGTCTATCAAAAACATAATACGTCACAATATCGATATCTACAATATCCACCGTCCACCGACTATATTGTTATACACTTATCCACTTAATACACTTAAAATTATACCTGTAATTAATAACATTATATTTTATAACATTGAATGAATTGGATTATACTTATGTATATTTTATGATATAATATATTTCGGTACGAAAATCCATTAACATGTGTTATATTAAAAATTATATTTTAATCAGGAAAATAAAATAGTAAAATACAAGTAAGTTTCTTATTACCTTTATACGCAATACCTATATAACGTCTTACAAATCTTACTACGTATAGGTACCTACGAATATATTATACAACATTATTATCTCAAGTATAGCCGCATAGGCGGTACTAGACCCTCTTGGCAGGGGGGGGCCAGAAAATATTTTAACCATCTAACTATATTTTCAGGGGAGGGGGGGTCGTTAATAAGGAATTATGTATTAATACAGGTACGGTTCGCAGGAGGGGCAGTTGCCTACTCTGCCACCCCCGTAGTACCTCCTATGTATAGCCGTATAGGTATAATAGGTATATTGGTATTATACAATTATCCGCGTATAAACCTAACTGCTTCTAATAATAATAACAATAATAATAAAATATGGTCACCATAATCACTGTTATCATAATATTATTAATTGACGTTTTTAGTCGACAATGCACTTGTCGTTCTTCCGCATATATTCCGTGCGATGAACCAGATATTTTGTCTTCCAGATGGTACACGCTCGTTTCTTCGCCATTTAATTAATGCGCGGCCACACGTATATAAATTAAATAAAGGACTACATATTATTATATATTATATATTGCGGAAGTTGGACCGGTGCAACTGAAAACGAACTCGTCCGATTTCGCTCTAAACGCACGGTTTAATATCATATTATAATATCAAATATGATTATAATTAATGGTATTGCTATGATGTATAGTTGTAGGTACACACACTGCAGTACTTATTAAGATTTCGGAATTCGGTTTGACAACCGAAAAGCGTGAACAGGATTTTTCATTTTACACGACACTTTAATAATGTCCTCTCCCAAGTGCAGTCGCGTCCGTCGACAGCACGTTACATTAACATACGCAACCCCTCCTTTCATCCCTTCTCAAAACTTGATCGATTCCGGTAAGTCGGTGTTTTCTTCGAAAGTATATACTTTCCACTTCAGAGCATAGGTAGTAAGTGAAATTAAGATATTACTATTATTATTATCATCTTCATCATGCGCGTATTATAATATTATGTTCGTTTAAATTAATATTTTTAAAACGGTTTTCAACAGTCGATATATTTCTATCGAGAGGAAAAAAAACTGTTGGGCGTGTAAATTTGTTCACACCCAATTTAATTCAACCTCCGAGCCACATACATAATATAATAACAACATTTATTTAGACGTCTCCGTCCCTGTTGGCAATAATGCACCTCGACTATATATATATATATCTACGCGTTTTATACGTTTCCATTAGAGCGCCACTGCACCACAGCGCCATTGGTCTAATCAAATTTTGTTTTCAATACGTCTTCACCTCCGAGCGTATTTTTATAGACTTATTTCTTGGACGTGAAAATAATGTAAGAGAGACTCCGAGATATTCGATAGTTATACAGCGTAACTGCCTTTCACATTAAATGGAAAACTGTGTACAAAATAATATATTATAACGATCGAAATAATAATATAATAATATGTATGTATAATAGCCATACTATCATTCGACATTTTAAGATTCACCTCTAATAATTACTCACATAATAATAACAAATTATACAATATTATAATATCGCATAATTCATATTATATTATACGTTTGAAATCATTTCCATTATGTTAAAACGCGGAACACAACGAACTTATTACGAATGAATAATTACATTTTCTACAGCACATTATATTCATAGATAGTGCCAACAATGTTGGCCCAACATATTATAATAATTTAAGTTGGCTAATAATAAATCAATTGCGGTAAATATTCTTATATATAATATATAGGTACCTACGCTGTTAAAAGATAAAACAAGATTTCACATTATTCGATTGTCCCTCCAACTTTATAAGACTTTGCTGGAAACAAAAGCACATCAACGTCGTCGTGTGTGTATTGTACTTGGGCAGAGTAATTTTTAAAACGGACATTGTTCAATTTTCTCCGGCCTATACAGTAACGTGGATGCGTTTTAACAGAATCTCCTAAGTATTTCGATCCTTATTTGATTTCACGAAATGAAGGGAAAAGTTTTCGCGAGCAAAATTTCTGGGCACTTTTTCAAGTTCTTTTCTAGTTTAAAGCACATGTCGGCAACGAGCGCATCGTAATGCGCGATAATGCGATTTTAGTTTATGTATTTCGCCAAATTGAATTTTCAGTGAAGCACCAATATTATATTATACGATATACCTACCGTACATAAACATAATATAATACTATATAAACGCGTAATATGCAAATCGACTTGAAAAATTATCTGAATTTTATATGCGTAAGTACCTACTCCTATACATAAAACCATACCTATATTATAATATAATATTCTGAATTCTAATCATTTGAAGTCTGGACTCTGGACGTACATAAAACTAAATACAAGTACACGTAGAGCGCCATACGGCTACATATATACCGAGTTTTTCAACAACAATAATATATGCATGGCTATAATTTAGAATAAGGATTTTAACTAGGTTGAGTCATTGTTGACAAAGTAAACATCACAAATAATTGTTATGAAATTAAATATAACAACGAAATTGTATTAGTAATACCTACTGTTACTGTAATAGCTAATAATTAAAATATCGCACTTGATTAAATTTTGAATTTTGAATTATATAATTCTTCAAAAATGAATCACATAATATAATATCTTAATACCGTCAACATTTTTATGTAGGGCTTAAAGTCTTAAGTTTATTTTTTTGTTTTATTGTTAATTTTAATTAATTAATATATTATTTGTCACTTATATAGGATATTGCACTTTAAATGCTAGAAATCATGGTATAGGGATGAGACTTATTTTATTTTGTTACCATGGTTCATAAAATATAAAAATACAAGTTGATAGTTATTATTGCGAGGTAAAATTATTTGTACAACTACAGTCATATGATAAAACATCAAAAAACTTGCAAAAATCATCTATTCAACGCGTAATATATTATAGGTAGACAATTCCTAATAATATTGTATATTATTATAGTTTAATCGTCACGGAGAATTTAAAATTCGTTTAACGTTTTTCGTCAAAAAACACTTTCGTTTTATTTTAATCAAGTTTGCCGCCATCGCGGTGTAATAATTCCTAATTTGAGGACCGGGTTACACTTGCGTATATACATAATATAATATATATAAATCGACACTGCACCTCAGTCGTATAACCGAGCATGGTATATGAGCCACCCCAGCGCGAAGACGTTAAACAAAATGGATTCGCTATTGGAAATCGAATATCCTCGACGTGCGTAAGATAAAGTTCATCGCGTCGGTCGGCCGTAAAAATAAAAAAATAATAATAATAACAAGACGAGTTGCACCGCGGCGGCTGTATATACGATAAATAACATAGACCGAAGTGTTTACAGTCTACCGGAGATACGAGTATATATATGACGATAATAATATAACATACACTTTATGAATATCGAGTAGTATTATTTTTTTCACCCTCCCCGCTCACGTGTCTCTTTGTCAAATCTTTTTGATAGGTTTTTCCTCTCTCTCTCTCTCGCTTTGTATAAATCGCGGTATTGTTACCCCCGGTGGTGGATACAACTGCAGCAATAATACCTCGCGCGGGTTAGGACGTACCTAACCTTTCCTATTTTTTATTTCTTTTTTTTTTTTTTATTATTATACCCACTCGACTTAGGCCGCGGCTACAATATTATATTCTACTAGCTAGTATACTACTACTTTTTCTTTATGTACCGGACTACACCGCGCGCGTATATATTATTGTAAGGATTCTACGCTTGTCAGGGGGGCGGGGGTGAGACGGTGGAGTGATTTTTACGATATATTATTATTATATTTACTACGCTAAGTGTACCTACGAAAACGCGTCTACTAGGTTATTACACCAGGGTATACACAGTACGTATATTTTGTATTGTATATATTATATTATTATTGCGGGAAATGAGTCGCGTCGTAGTGCGTGTGCACCGTGGAAATGCACAATAATATACGTCCGTCACCGCCTGCACGCTGTATAGTTGTCACGCGATGCTTTCACCCGCTTTTACCCTACGCTGCTGCAGCGCCACAACACTGGATACGCCGTATTATAATATACCTACCTACCTACGCCGTCCAAGACAACTCTCGGAGGCGCCCCTGCCCCCTGCCCAACACTTCCGACATGCCACGGAATCCCATTACGATATTGTGTTACGGGAGGGGAAACGAAAAAAAAGTAAATAAAAAAATATGATAATAATGTAATTTTAATAACAACATCGCGAGCGCACATTTTCGTTTTTTCGGTAATTAGTGCGCGCGCGTTTCTCCTCTATACGTGCGACGCTATGATAATAACAATATTATTATTTTTCAACACGGGAAGATATCTATAGGTATAATATAAGCTGTGCACTGGTAAATGACGGACGGCCGAGCTGCCGTATTATTATGTATATATATATATGACGTGGTGTATTTTTATTTCATCAAACATACAAACACGAATATGGGTATAATATGTTTGTATGTCTGTGTGTGGGTGAGTGGGTGTGTACCAGCTATTATGTATATTCGTCTGCCTATTGCATATTACGTTACGACGATCGAGCGTAGTAATTATAATAATACGTACATATATATATGTATGTGTATTGCTCAATTGCTGTACATATATTGTATATATACAATACTACAATAATAAGTGACTCGCCCGTTTTGCACAGAACAAAACCCGGCTTACTTGCGTGTATATATATAGCGAGGAAGTCTCTTCGTCCTAGTGTTTTATAGTATTTTAATGAGCTCAACTGTATACAATAGAATGTACAGGGTGTTACGCCAAGTGTATTCTCATCCCCATTTTTAAATTTATAATTCGTTCGAATTCTGATTTTTGGAATTTTCTATTTTACTTGAATAGTATACAGTATATTTATAAACGAGAGTGTCCTGTGGAGATATAAAACTTCGTTTTTCAAATGAAATATCCATTTTCTATAGTAAATTAATTTTACGTATTAAAATCAAAATTTGAAAGATTAGTTTTTGAGTTGTTTATCTTTGCGTACTTATAATAAATATAATATTGTATGATATAATAGCTGGTAGGTACATGATAATGGAATTAGAAGATATGGGAGGTATGGTCTATATATTAATCTATCAATATTTATAACTGGGAAAAATGGTCCAATGATACAATAAAATATACTACATTAGCTATTTTATATTTCTGTAAAACCATTTTTAAGGATTATTATCCTTACTATAAACATTTTAATAGGTAACTGAATAACAAGTCGTTTGAATTTTTAACTCGGTGAATCAGCGATTTAAAAAAAATTATCCACTGAACAATTTAGAGTAAAAAAGGAGGTTCTCATTTGAAAAATAGAAGTTTGTATCGTTATTGAACACTCCTTAAGTAGCACCACACAAAAATCAATAATTTTAAAATATGGTGTTTAAGTATATTTAAAAACTACAAAAATCAAAATTTGAATAAATTCATTATACAATAAAGAAAAACTAGAGTGAGCATGCTTGTTGAATCACCCTATATATTTATTAATATATATAATATTATACCATATTATTGTACTGCAGATTTTAGTTTTCGTTTTCTTCCGATATAAATTATATTCTTTTCTTGACATGTCATTATTCCTGAGGACTTTTCTTTTCTCTTTTTTCATTCTAAAACTACCTAACTTATTATGTACGAATAAAAACAAAACTTAATAATAATAACCACGGCTTTTTAATGCATCGACTAGATTATATATCATTATATTTCGTTCTGAATTATGTTAATCATCATTCATCAGTATATAGATACTTATATTATACATTAGCCGGGGTGTAATTAACAAAACCGTTAATTATTTTAATAATTTATTATTGTCTAGTAGTAAAACACGCGTACGTGTACGTTACGATAGTATAATACGTGATGACACTGATGTGCACTGCAGCAGCTATATTATTATATACATAACATATTGACAATAATAATTAATTCATTAGGCGCGACTGCGATGTATACATCCACCCGAAATTTACATTAGTTTAAACTTTGGAAACAACTGAATTAATCAATAAATTATAATAATAACCAGATAAATGGACGCCTGCGACTTCACCACTACGCCCTCGCTGGGTATACACACTATATATTGTACACGCCGCAGCGGCGCAGTTAAATACGGGTCCAAAAATCGTATATAATCGCCGTCGAACGAGATAAAATAAGAGTTACGTTTTAATACATATAATATTGTACGCATAAAGTATACTCGCGCATACATCGTGCAGTGTGTAGTGACAGTAATAATAACGAGAATATAAAAGCGATAAAACCGACGGCGGATCGTTAGATAGCTTAGGGCGGAGGCCGTCCGTTGACATTAAATAACGCGAGTCGTATATATACACACTAATAAGTACAGCCTTAGGAGATAAGTTCGGCGGATACTATATACGCGTTTCGTCCGCGATTTCCATCTCCTCGTCCGATCGGGCGCTTAGAGTGGCTTATATATTAGAGAGGACACATTTCAGACGACGAGTGTTTCGCCTGGTGCAGTTTTCGCCGAAGAAAACACCATTACGCGCGATGTGTCTGTACAAAGAGTAATATCATAGATATACGACAGAGCTTATTTTATATTATATCCTACGCACAATTTATCGTGTAGATAGTGAGTATAGTAACATGCTAGAAGACAAAGATATAATAATAACAATTAACAAATATATCAATAAAGTATGATACTGTAAAGAGATTCAAGATCAATAATTTATTGGTGTATATCTCATACACGTTTGCACGTCTTTTTTGTGCTAATACTCTATAGGTTTTATTATAAAAATTAGTATAGACTATAGAATATTAAACAGACAGAGTAAAACCCGCACATATGTTTGTTCTGTTGACTACCCAATGTATTTAAAACAACAAGCTTCATTGTAATAACTATAATTCCATATTATAGTTTAATTGTTATTAATAAGTAGGTATTTTATTTTTGTTGTACAGGTATATGCTGATATGCATAGTGCATTCCTATATAGAATAACACGCAGGCGTACAAACGTATAGTCAGGTGTGGATCCAGGGAGAGGGGCTAAAGTGGTCAAGATTCACCCCCAGACTATTTTTGGAAATTTTATATAATACTATTATGTACCTATTTATTGATATAATAAATAGTTCATACGTCTTAAAATCCATAAATTAAAATATAAATAAAATTGTAATAAAATCTTATCTATATATAATGTTATCTATATTATGTACCTATTAAAATTATAATTGTATTTTTTCTGTATATTATAATATACGACGTATTGCATAATATTTATAAGAACCGACGATTTAGGAGTTAAACGCTCCCAGATAAACGCTTAGAGTTAGAGGTTCATATTATATACCTATACTTAGATTCCAAAATCACACGGCGTAATTTTTGAACCACAGACCGTCCCGCCTGTTCGAGTATCTCGGGCGTATAGCGACGACGTATACGTTTTCAGCGGTTCGTATACAAAAATATATATATGTGTGTGTATGTAATTCGATTAAACGCCCCGACAAGTACACTACACCAACAACAACAACTGCTCCGGTGTAGACACGCGGGATCATGCCATTTACGACGTCTCATACGGGCTGCCGTATATTACGTCGTATATTGACCTTTACCGGCAGCGGTTAAAGGATTTTTATTTTCATTTTATTTTTTTTTTATTATTTCCATCGCCTAGTCGGGAGGGACGGCCGGCGAAATCTTTCCCATGGGCTCGTTAAACCGCCGTTCAAAACCCATTCCACCGCCACCCGCCCGTCCGGCAACCTCGTCATCTTGACCTCCGCGGGCGGAAATAAATTCTTGGACTTGACCCCTATCCTCGTCATTGTCGGCTCCTGGCGCCGTTTCAAAAGCTACCGGCCGGCCATCCCCGTCGGCGGCCGGCCGTTTAATAGATTTAAACGAGAGACGGGAGAATTGACTGTATATACTAAACATTACATATATATTGTAGCCACGCGCGTATAAAATAAAGGCGGCGCAGACACACGCACGAAACGTTTATATTATGTGCACAATATAGGTGCGCATATACAATAATATATAGGTACACATATATGTTATATACACCTAAGTGCGTTCAGTTTTTATATAAATATTATTGTATTTATACCTATATTGGTGGCCTAAAGGTTCGGCTTTTGTATATCATACTATTATATATACATATATTTTATGTTCTCAAACGGCTTCTACATGTATATTGTACATATAAATATATATATATATACATGTCAGAAGCATATATACTTCGGCACGAAGTTCCCGCTCGCGCGTTTAGTATTCACCGGCTGTTGCGAAACGCGTTTCCAATTCGGACGCGCGCAGGAGCTTTTCTTTATTTTTTTTGCCGCCGAGTGAAGAAGGGTTGGCTGTCGACTGACTGCGTTAGAATCGCGGCGGCTTCCGTGGGTGTGTGGGTTGGTGGTGGGGGGGGGGGGGGGGTGAGTGGTGACGGCGCGGCGTATACCAAAACTAAAAAAACTGCACAAAGAAGAAATAACATCCGCAGACGTCGAAATGAAAAATTAGCCGTTGGAGCATATTCGTAAAATAAATTGCACTCTCCCGGCGGCGCAGGGTCCGCGGGCCAGCAGACGTTTCTAATATAGGCAGACAGCCGAATAATGGATGACTTTCGTACGTTTGCTCATACTCGTGGGGGGCGCAGGGTGTCGACCGTACACACCCACACTCACTCACACACGTAATATATATATATATAATATACACAACAGTGCGAATACGCGTAACGTTCCGTTAAGGATTGAATATATTTATATATATGCCGCGGGGAGTATATATAATACGATATGTGCAGATATTCGAGATAAGTCGAAACACATTATTGCAAATAATATAATATGCGCGTATATGCACACATCGCCCGACCATTCGTATACGTTATACCGTAGTTCGTCATCGGCAAAAGTCGTCGTCGTCGTCGTCATATATTATAATATTGTATATTATACCGGAGCGGGTGCTTTTGGTGTTATTTCGTCTCGGTGACCGACTTCAATTAATTCGGGATTATACGCGCGGGGGAGGACGGCCGGGATGCACGTGTTTTGACGGTGCCGCCGATATCTCGACTGAACCGAGAAATAATCGATGTACATATATATAGCACTCTGGGGATTAAAACGTTCATATAATATATATTATAAATGTTGCTGCATATATATTATATACATACGTGCAGGTACACCGTGCATGTATACAAGTATATTATTGTATGCGAGTATATAAGGTATATAATATAGATATAATAAAACAATATGTTTAACGTGCACATAACGTAGGACAAGACTGGATGTCTAAATTGGTCAGGTAATTGATATACGGCGTGATAAACGGCGCATGATACGCGTTTTATATAATATATTATTATTATTATACATGGCTAGGTATATAATAGACGGGAATATAGGATGATTAATGTTATTATTATATATCGCATTACGATACTCGAGTGTCGCGCTGTTGATGCTCACAAAACACACAGTTAAAATAATATACCCATATACCGGGTTCGTTATAAAAAATTAAAAATTAAAAACATGCGTATTAATATAAAAATAAAAGGTTCCGGCGTCGAGTGTGATACTTATAATAATAGCTATATGCAATGCGAGAGAGAATTAAAATTCAAAACTTTATACCTAATGATTATGTTAACAGCACGGCGCGCACGTTACCAAATACAATATTGTACTGTGTATGATAGTTATTAAATGCACGCATATAGGTATATACTAAGTATATTATACTTAAATAATAATGACATAACATAACTCTTCATTATCGCACTTATAAATGGTATTTATATTGAACGAGCTGCGTATATTACCGCGCATGGGAACGCGTAACGTTTGTTTTGAAAAGAAACATTTAAAAATACTTAAGTGTGTAATGTATAGGTACCTCGCATAGCCCGGATATATGCGACAGCTGTGTATAGTTTAGCCGAAGAGATTATAATGTGCTTCAAACAAAATTGATTGGAAAACTTATGATGAATTTAATATTCATATTATTATGACTATAATATTTTTTTCATAGATTTTATTAGGTACCAGGTACATACATATTCATAAATCATGTCATATAATATATTAAAATCAACTACTGTGATAAATGTTATTTCGTAAAATAGAAAACATTGTGGGTTATGACTCCTGAACAGTGCGCGTCTCCAATTCTTTTTCAAACTTTTGGAAAAAAAACTGTTTTTATTTTGACAGTAATAAATGTTGCCTTTGACATAAACCTATTTGTACAGGTTGAGTTTAACTCACGCCACTTTACAGTTTGGTCAACTACATAATGTATACATATTTATTCTTTAATATAGGTAGGTATATATATATATTATAATATGCATATAACATATACCTTTGTACGATATGTGGCATGACGTTATAATATTATATATTTATATTATATACTCTCGTAATAATTGGAATATTTCGAGCATACGAGTAGACGCACGCGTATAACGTTTTTCGATTATAAAACGATTTAAACTGTTATAAATCATATTATAAAGTTTTTAC
Source organism: Acyrthosiphon pisum (assembly GCF_005508785.2). Taxonomy (NCBI): domain Eukaryota; kingdom Metazoa; phylum Arthropoda; class Insecta; order Hemiptera; family Aphididae; genus Acyrthosiphon; species Acyrthosiphon pisum. The sequence continues at coordinate 109,648,187 of NC_042494.1, read as the reverse complement.
AGAGACATTTCCCGCATATTATTATTTGGTTCGGTTTTATTATAATAATAATATGTAGCATCAACGTATAAACTTTAGTGGGCATTACAACACATATATTACGCGACTATACCTATAAACACAAATCGAATCTACAGTTGCGATCTTTTTCGTGCAAATACCACTTATTATATAATATATACAAGCACCCTATGTATATCGCGCACATGTATACAATACTCGTATATACTTAACACGTCCGTACGAAAATAAACAAAAGGCCCGCGTGTCGTTATACGTACGCGTATCATCATAATATATACGCACCGAGCCAAGTCTTTTCGCACCGTCACCTATGTATATAATAAATATATATGGAACTTATTATACGTATCACTGCACACACACACACACACACACACACACACACGCACATACGCATATATATATACCTATATATAATATGTGTATGTGTGTGTACGAGTTTAGGCAATTTTCCAAAACACCGGAAAACCGAGCGCCCCCGCTATTAAACGGCTCACGCAGGAGCGTGGGTCGCCTGGTAGCGAGCACCACCACACATATGACGTGCGGCGGGGAAAACACTGTAATATATATTATACCGCGCGCACATTAGTCGTATCCGTTTCGGACAGATTATCCGACCGCCGGCGTTTTCGATACGGATCGCACAACCGCCGCCGCTGGCGTCGCAAAGTTTAAAGTGTCTGCAGTATATAGCAACCGCCGCCGCGTGGCCTTTATAACCTTTGCGCGTCTCTATGTATGTATATATATAAATGCACACTCATACATACAAACATACATACATACATATTATAATTGTCGCGTGCTGGTCCCGAGGCGATTTCCAACCACCCCGCACCGCCCTTCGAGCGGGTTCTTGGCTTTCCGGCGCAAACATATTGTATATACGTGTACGCGTCGACCACGCCAGGCTTTTAGCGTCGTCGTCGTCATCTTTGTCTTTGTCTTCGCGGACTCGGGAAAGTTTGGCGCGCGCCCCGGGAAATCGTCGGGACGAGATCTCCCCAAACGCCTCGGGAGTACGAAAGCTCGTAAGCCCGTACACATATCTGTATATCGAATTATCTGCGGTGATGCCGATGACGAACTGCTGCAGTTATCGCGACGTACCCTCGCGTGACATCATATTATTATATATTATATACGTGACATTTCGAATTCAAAATCCCCAAAACAACGATGGTTAACGACTCCTCGTAATACCCAGAAGGCACGTCGAATAAGCATATTTTTAGACGTCAACCAGCGCGAGGTGACTAAACTTCGGGCAAAAATGTGGAATCTGTGTAAAGTATACTGCAGCGAATGGCTTCGTTGAAATGTACATATACATGGCTATACATAATAACTTGATGTATAACATAAAAATTAATATAAATCGACGTTTGTGCAGCGACTTGTCACCTTCATTAGTGTACATTACTATAGTCGTCGGAACGGTTTTGAACATTCGTAGGTATTCTTAAACATTGTTGTGGTTCGAAAAAAGTACAAGCTATATAGCTGGTCTATATGCAGCACGCAATAATATATCAACGGTGACGCGCGAATAACTAAACAAAATTGATCGGTCACTCGAGACCCGTAAAGAACTACTCTCTCACCCACCTACATACAGCACCCCCACCCCCCCCCCCCGCGCCGGACGTTACGCGATATAATATTTTACTCGTGCAGCCTTTACATAATAAATCTATTTACCTGCGTAAATTCGGATGAAAAAAAAACAAAATAGGTATACGCACATAATAATATTATACACAAGAGCGTTTAATTTGGCAGACATTTGGAAACGCGTATATATATAGTCGGCATGCGGAATTTACGCAATGTATGGCGCAGCTGTGTCGCGCGTTGGACTTTTGCAAATAACGTCCGGTAGTTAAATATTATTCGAACACCGCGAAATTTTATTTCCAAGCCGCCGCCGCCGAACGCTAACGCTAACGCTAATGTTAACGTCGCGAACGCATATTTTCATTATAATATTTTCATTTTACGCGTCGGTCCCGGTTTTCTAGGTTATAATATAGAATATAACAACAATATTCTCTACAGATTTTGTTCGTACACGATAATAATATAACACAATATAATAATTATAATTCACGCGCAAGCATATATGGTAAAAGTCTTGTACCTACTCATATATTATACTACAATACGCGATTGTGCGATGAAACGCTGGTACGAATTGAGTCATTATGATATATAATATAAATATTTATACGATAGCTGTAAAACCTGACTTCATTCGGGAACAATCAGCGAACATAAAATATGGAATCCAAATATATAGAGGTATACCTATAGGTGTATCTCGGTTTAAGTGTAGGTAACTGCTTCGTCAACTAATTTGACCGTGGCATTGTGGATACCTGCAGGACACTTGGTATAGTTTAAAAACGTGATTCAATAGTTTCTTTCTAAATTTTCACGATATTCCTAAGAACAATATTTGAAACCTCTCAAAATCAGTGAGTAGTAATTGCAGAATAGCTGTGAACATACATTAATTTGTATATATTTAGATTATAATATGGAAAGTATCTTTTATTTCTGAAATCATTGGCAAATCTATACCTATATATTATTATTATATATATATTATTATATCATTGTAATTATTATTAATTTGTTCTAGTGACAAGAAATATATACATGTATACCTAGGATAAATTATATAAACCAAAAAATTAGATTTTCGTGATCCAAGACAAAGTTCCTGCATAACCCACACTATATTAATATATTGTAGCAACATATATGGATTGAAAAACAAAGCTGTTAACACTCCCCGAGTCTCCAGAAATACGTGTGCAAAATTTAGTGCCAATTGGTTCAATAGTTTCCAAGTCTACGAATCCCGTCCAAATGAGTATTCATTGGCGTAGGTATATATATATATATACATATTCCAATCCACATTTAGTGTAAGTACACATAAACTTGTTGAATTCCGCGTGGGGCGACGGCAGCAATGCGACATTAATAATATTATAACAACGCCGATGTCCGCGGCCATACGAAAAATGAAACGTTTCGAAACAAATTACGACCAATCAGTACGATATAAACCGTCAAAGGACTGACGACAGAGTGTTTCATTAAGCAAATTAACTGGGCCGGCTCAATTGCATGGAGTCAGCGGAGGAGTCGTAAAAAAGCGTTTGAGCGCCGAAATCGGTTCCGAACTTTTAACGTCGCGGAGGAAACTTCCACGCAAGAACGTTTATTATTTCGTCCGACAATACAAGTTTTATCGGCATGCCCATTAAACGGTTATTTCTCTGTCGCTAAATTGAGTTCTCGAATAAACATTTTGACTTTAGCAGAGGATTTGGGCGTTATATTCGAGCAGTTAATACCGATTATCGACGGCAGCGGCGTCGTCGGTGCAGCATATATACATAATATACTTAGTATATACGCGTGTATAATAATATGTATACATATATATATATATACGTAAAAGAACAATATAATATAATGAAAAAGTATTTTTTGTCGTTGTCGCAATTTCGTTAAAAGTAATTACAAACGCCGGCGGTGCGCGTATTATAAGTTTATTTTAGGGTGTTGTCGAAAACGCGAGGAAAAAAACCTCCCCGATACTCGAATTTATAACTATCGCAACACGATTCCGTGTCGCGCGATAACGTCATATACCACCACTGTAACACTTCTACCACACACACACACACAAACACCCGAGTGTGAAAAAACCTAAACAATATTATACACGCGCGTTATACAATACTTCGGCGGCGGCGAGCGCGTCAAAACCTGAAGGGTAAAATGTTTATCGGCGGCGGGCGGGTCGGACATGAGAGGCGGTATTAATTTATGACCTCCAATATATAAACGGCTATATAGCGGCGGCTCCATAACCGTTCCCGCACAGATATATATACACGCAAATGCCATCAGCATTTAAGGGGGGCCCACGCGGTGTTTTAATGCGTTCGTAGTCGGACCGCGTCGATATTCCGCGGCGTTTCGCCTATAGCCGGTGCAGTGGCGGCGCCGCCATTAATTTGGTATATACGCGAGTTAGAAACTACCCCATTTAATATATATATTTATATATACATATACCGCGCGCGAGTACAACAGAATATAACGACTGTAGTATAGTTGTAGTATAGCGGCGCGTTAACGGGAGACGGAAGGGGTGGTAGGCGGAAGTGAAAAAAAAATCATATAAATATGAAAGCTACATGTGTCCGACTACACCGGAAAGCTTTTTGTACGATGCGCCCGTAAAAGATCCGAAGAGGCATGGACTGTGGCGGCGGGAGGGGGTGAAAATTGAAAAATTGAAAAATTACGTTGTAAACCGGCGAAACGGGGTCGTTGTTTGTACTGCAAGCTAGTAGGTATAATATGTATTATATTTATGCCGTAAAAGTTGCATGTAACAGCGATGGAGACAGCGATAGTGGTGGGCGAGGTGAAAGAGAGAGAAAGAGCGAAGGGTTATGCGTCAAAATAAAATTATGAAATTACCTCAGCTACGTGGGTTATTCTGTGTTATAAAAATTATATTAAACAATATAATACACGACGTTGCAACACACAGCGGCGAACGGTCCATCCGAATATTAAATTATATACGTTAAGGTTTACTGTTTAACCCTAACAAAATAATATGTATATTCATGTTGTGTATTTTTTTTTCAATTTTACTTACAATCATAATAATAATAAAAAAAAAATGTAAAAGTAAAAATATCAAATGCGTGAAGGGCCGACCATTCTACGAATTCAGCTTTAAACTTAACACTTTTTATGCATGCACAAAAAAAACTAGACATGCACTAAAACCTAGTTGCTCTTTTACCGCCGAGTCTAGTAGATACTTAAGTATATATTTAAATATGCCGAAAATAAAATTTTGAATTCCTACCTAACTGAATTATTAAAGACAAAATAGGGTTGAGTGTTGTTTATGAATCACCCTGTGTAATTTACATTTACATGTACATAGTACGATAATTATTACGGTACATATAATAAAATACTTATAGTTATTGACTTAGCCAATATTTAAAAATAAAATCTAAATAACGCGATGTAATACATTTCAGTAGGTAGGCACAATATCCTGTGCGGCTTTTTTCGACTATATTATAATGTTTAATATATAATTTTTATACTACATACATGGGTAGTACATATTTTATATTATATTTAAAGTTTTGGCATAACACTGGCAAAAAGATAAAACAAAAAGGTGTTTTTTTCATTGTTCTATTAAAATTCGAAATTTCCCTCATATGCTATTTCGATTTACGTATAAATGCGTATGATTTCTTGGCATAATCTGTTTGTATATTATAATTATATCATATAATTATTAATTATTATAGGGATCTATAGGGAGGCACACGATAAATGAATAATATTATTATAACGTGCCTGATACACAAACGGTTAATCGAAGAAGAAGAGGTTACTACCTATATATTTATACCTATACATATATAGGTAGTATAATAACGGCAGAAATCGATAACATATAAAAGCTTATCGTGAAAATAAGTACGCCGTATCATTATATTAAAGTCTTAAGTCGAAAATTGTAAAACGTTCGTACTTACATCATATTTAAGGGAAATAATATATTTTCTTTTTACCTTATGGGTTTAATCGTATAGAAAATGGGTCGTAAACAAAAGAGCCAAAAAATCTGTTGTGCGGATTTTATTTTTTTTTTTTATTTTATTATAATATTAAAGAAAAAAAAATTTCTTTTAACAGTGGAAAATTGAACTGTCATTTGCCGAACACTTAGTTACCACATGGCGTTGTATCAATAAGTATACTGTAGTGGTCAATTTACATCCAGCTAACCTAACCGTAATGAGTATAAAACATTAAGACGTTATTCAATTTGGTTTATTACGTGCAACCGCCGTCTAATAATCGACAATCAGTGTTTTAAAACATAATACGTTAGGTATAAACGCAAACTACAAACGTATTAATTAATAATATTATGTAGCAGTATAGGTAGATACTAGATATACCAATATCGGTGATGACATGCAAGTCGTAGGTAACACGCTATACGCACGTGTAACGACACTTGGAACCAAATAAACTGAATACCAATAAACTTTTAGCCCGCGCCTATTTCTCGAATAATATTTTGGTCACCTTCGTCTTGGCATCCATCATCAAGGACTTACCGTAATCATCATAATTGTAGACGTATAATCTCACTTTTATTTATTTACCCAATGTGAGTGGCGTCAAATAGTCGACACGCAGCGTTTAAAAACATAATACGTTAGATATATAAACACAAAAATAATAGTTAATAATAACCATTAATACTATGAAATATATCCTGTGACTATACTATCGTTAATGATTAATGAATAATGATAATAATAATAATTTATAGGTATGTACGCGCACATACGAGAGTTAGAACTGAATAAACCAATAAACTTTTAGACGCTTATTCCACGGATTAAAAAATAATATTATATAGATTTTATCGTAGGTCCGTCGTGGCCTTAACTCGAATAATATTGGTCGCCTTGAGTTATTATCAAGTGTCGACCATAATGAGTACCTAGGTAGGTATTCGGCGTAGATATTAGATAATATAATCTCACCGTAATCAGCATAAGACGTATAATCTCACGTTTATTGGTTTACCTGACGTGAGCGGTGTCAAAAAATCAACACGCAGCGTTTAAAAAAATAATACTTTAGGCGTATAAACACAAACGCAATAATTAACAGTAACTGTATACTATTATCGGTAATGGCTAATGAACAATAATAATAATATATAAGTCGTAGCCCGTAGGTAACTAAAAACACTCTAAACTACGTGTAACGAGAGATGGAAACAAATATTATAATAACCAATAAACTTTTAGCCGCCTATTCCCGAATAGTAATTGGTCACCTTGAAGCATTATTCCCTTCCCACTATATAATTTCCTCGTTCATGTTATTATAGCTTTAGGTAGGTACCTATATATTATATATAATATTTTGCGAAGTTTTTTCATCAGAATTCTACGAAAATTACTTTTAATGCGTAAATAATATGATGTCATCAATTTTTACTCGACGGACGAACTTAAAATACTTCAGCATTTAAATTGAACATAAGACTTCATAATAAAATATAATGTGCGCGCGCAATTATAGGTATCCGAGGAAATTGTATACACGTCATGGTTATAGCATAATGTTTGTCACCGTACCTATAGTTCTTATCGAAAAGCACGAAACCTATTATATTCCCGAGAATGATTATTAATATATATTTTTTTTAACTACAAGTGCAGTTGTTGCGGATACGCGTGTGCATAATTTTTCAATATAGGTATTATTATTTTCTTAAGAATTCATGTTGTGTTAAGGCGCGATGTACGTATCGCACTTTATAAGGTCGAATAGAATGTACACCGATAAAACCGTGTATATTGAATATTAACTTTCAGAACGCGAAAACACAAGTCCTGCAGGATATTACTCGCGAGCTGAATGAAATAAACGCCGCCACACGAATGTGTCCTGCACATTTTGTGTACCTAAGTATATTATACATTTCGCATCAAGCTATATTATATTATATTATATTGATTGAATTTTGTTTTCATTATAAATAATGTGTTCTACACGCGCATTTCGACAAAAAATCATTTGGACGCGTCTTAACGTTTGTAAATAATTATTTTCGTCACGTCCCGTGAAAACTCAAAAATATTACATTGGGGCGTTCTCTCATCAATGAGAGGAAGTAATGTTTTGCGCCGCGGTCCGTGGTTATTCCTCGAGAAAATTAAATTTAAGAATATTCATTACAAAACCACCCCTTTTTGGTTGTCACGTGGTCTGCGGTACGCGGGGATGAGTTGTTTTTTTCGGCAAATAATCTAATTTTAAAAACCGTCACGAAGTCATAAAATCAAACGAAGACAGACAGACATTCTTGGGTTGCTTTTGCAAAACTGTAAAACTCGTATTATACAGCAACATCAGACGCGGTTCATGGACTTTTTTTTTTTTTGTTTCGTTTGACTGTACCGCATGAATAACACGAATTGGCACACTTGAGTGCCTAAACACATACATTTGTTAATACACGCGTGTAGGTATATATTATTATAATAATATGTCAGTTGCGAATTGTATGCGAAAGGCTCTTGAAAAACATTCCTTTTGAAATTAATTAATTACTTTTTTCTCCGCTGTCCCGCAATTTCGACGGATTATAGAGATTTAACAACCGGTATGCCGGCGGGCTTAAAAACTTAACAGTCTTTGGGGCGCAATTAATTTTCTTAATTTAACTAAAATTAATCCACAGATAAAGGGAAGTCCGAAAATATATATTATAAAATAATATATACACTATATCTGCAGCAGGATATAAAAGGAGGTGCCGTCAATTTCGGCCGTTTTCATTCGCTGTCGACGAGATTTATAATCGACCGCCGTGGTAAATTGTACCCTTAATAAATATTATTATACACCTTAATGTGCCGATATATTTTTATTGTTGAAAATATATATACCAACCTCAAGACTTAATGAATGTTATGGACGACAAGGATGATTTACTTTGAGATGATTTTTTTCATTTGTTTATTACGCTCCGTGAAGTTTAATAAGATATTCCCTCATTCTCTTTATATTATATTGTATAAAGTTTAAGAAGTGAAAAATGAATGCTATTTTTATGACCTCGTTTTCATATAATGCCTATCAGAAAAACAAGGGAAAACGGCGTGAATATTGTGACTCTTAGTGGAATATATTCAAATGAAAGTATTAATTGACGCTCTCGGTGACCACATACCGTGGTCCTACTGGTGAGTGACAATATGTCATTATAATATTATATTAATTATATTCCTAAAATATCATTCGATATTTTGCTTAATTAAACAGCATTGTTAAATAATATAAAGGAACAATTAATTGTAGCTACACAGCACATGGCTATTAGCTATATGAGTTGTTATTATAATCTATGAACCCGTGACCTATGTTATGGAACAAAGTACGTCGGATAACGGATAGTATCTATGTTTAATCACCTAATTTAAATTATAAACTTTGTGTAAGTGTATATCACTTATTGTGATAGATTATATAGATACGTGGATAGGTTAGATACCTACTCATAAATGTAGTGTTGTGCATTATCTAGATCATAGATATAATTGTATCGACAGATAAATTGTCTTGATATAAATATTCATAATTTATCTTATGTAGATATAATTGATTAAAAGTTTCTTTTTATCTATCTATTTAAATAAAATGGTTGAAAAATCGATTGACTTTTCACATTGTTCGTCCATAAAATATATTATAATACCAAAATCAACATAATAATGAAAAATATCAACATTAATTTTAGAAATATCAAATATGTACACGTATTCTAATTAGATAACTACTATTGTATCGTAGTAAATGTTTTTTTTTTTATAAACGAAACAAATAAAAGGGTAATCTGCAACGGTAAAATGTATTACTTCGTAATATTACATATGTATACCTATAATATTATGGTATGTATTTACAGAATCGTATCGTTACATGATATACATATACATATTCTTGGCCATAGAAAAATTTTAGAAAGCGTTCATAAAAAATACTGTTTAAAAAAATTAGAGAAAAGTATAAAGACCGATATTCATTAAAACGACGCTCATAAAACAATACCTGGGAGACTGTTTTGAATAAAATATCAAGTGTCCTGCAGAGCGCAAAAAAACTTTTTTTAGCTAAACGACGCCCTTGGGGTCAAACCACTTTTCCTCTATCTGCCCGCCGGTCCATATCAACCACCGCCAGCTAATATTCGAAACACCCTCACCTTGCCGTCGACTGTCGTTTCCAGGACAAAGTAATTGGGACCCGAGACAAAAGATAGCAAGCACAGGACGACGAACTAAAAGAAAACTATAGGTACATTATAATGTTATCTCGCTTTCTGTACATATTATTATGCTCTGTTTCTTGTAATAATCACAGGGTAGACTGCTTTCTTAAACGAGCAATTTACAAACTATTCAGTTGCACACTGTACACTGTTTCCGAACATCATTCGACCCACGTCAAGTATTTGTGTAACATGTAGGTAATAAAATGATGATAATAATAATAACAACAACAAAAGGAATAAAAAAAAAAAAAAATGGAAAAACGTCATTGCAGCGTTATTGTACGACGCGCAGGGACACCGGGATCATTTTAACTTTTTAGGAATGCAAAGGAATCAGCTATTATATAACGATGATGGTACAATAATTTATGATGTTTTTTTTTTCATTACTATTTATTCCGAATTATAAAATATAATAATATTATGTTCAAAGATTCTATCCGTTTTTACAGATTTCATTACTTTTTAATAACAGCGTATTAACATCAACCGAAAAACTAATAACTTATTTTTTTCCTCGACATCGTATCAGTGAAGTATTCATGATGGGAGGACCAAAGAAAAGAAATCTCCGTGCCCAGGGCGGCAGTTGTTTTTTTCCTTCGTATTTTACTCGCGTATAGTATCCGTTTTACATTTCTGTGTCATCGGGTGATTTTTCGTTACTCGTGAATAGAAAAAATAAATTAACTATATGTAATTTATAACATGAAGCTATTTCATATACTTATTATTATTATATAGTGTACACCTTTATTATGTATAATATAAGCCTTTTAACAAGTGAATAGTGATCAAATTATTATAATTTATAATATATATTAATATACGTGAGTGTAATTTATAATTTAACATTTTAATATTTTATGATGATTGGTTATGACTTCTGACGATTTTCTACTTTATAGTAGGATGTCATAATTTGTAATGTCTATATAATAATAAGAAAATACAAATTATTAGTTAAAGATATTATAATCAAACGCAATTTATTATTAATTAGATACCTACCTCAAAAATAATTCATGTGCGATAAAATATTTTTATATATCATCATCATCAATCGAAAGTATAATTATTATTATATACATGCAGGTAAGTAACATAATATTGAAAATAGAGTTTTTTTACGAGTTTTAAACCGCTTAATGTATTAACTTTTTGATATAAGCCAATTTTACTTTGAATATAAAAATTTGTACGGAGAAAAATATACCGAGTTTATATACCATCAATGTAGCATAAAAATGAATAATGATAATTCAAATAATAAATTTCAGCCATATTATAGCGATATTTGACTGTTATTAGATATATTGATGGCTTTCGAAAAGTTATAAAGTTTAGAACAATTCATAAAACTTAGTATATAAAGTTAAAGAATAGATTGGCTATCGGAAATGCTTGATACTGCCGCGATAGTTTTAAAGTTTTATAGAGAAAGTATTTAAAGAAAACTCGGAAGTACCTAAGTAGTCCGATATCCGGCCAAATAATTTTTTATTCTCTTTTATTCATGGGCTACATTTATATATTTAGTCTCTGGAGAGGATAAAAAACACACTAGTTAATAAAAGTAAAACAACATTAAGCTTTTACAGTATTGCGTACAAAAAACTCAGCTATAGCCTGAGGTATTTCTTTTAATGGACTATGGAGTTTAGTGCATAAAAAATTATGGTTATGAGATAAAATTTCTAATATACAAATTTATTTAACAAAAAGTTTATTGGCTGGCCGCGCGCACAATAAAAGGCCTGCAGTCACATTTTTGCAGAATGTGCCCGAGAAATAAAAGTTAAATCTCTGCTATATACATCACCGTTTTGAAATAATTTTTGTAACTTGTGCAAAGAAAAGATGATAATATCGCGTGTGCTATAATAATATATACAACTCTAAGTATATATATGGGGTGCCTATATACGCATTTTTGCAACAGACATCGTTGCGTGCGATACGGATGTAATATATTATACAATAATATAATACCTACAACAATAATTATAATTTAAACGCGTGATGGACGAGACAGAAGAGAGGGATGGAACGCTAGACGGCGGATGAGGGCGAGAAATTCAATTATTATTTGTTGAGAAATAAAATAAGTAAACCCCAGGATAATAATAAAATAAGAGAAAAAGAAACCTGTGAATATAGGTATTACAATAATATATAATATAATATAATAACATATTATTATTGTATATATTTCGTCAGAGAACGAATGTTTCCGAAAACACATAAAGTAGGCTGAGAAACGAGATAATACGATTGTGTCAAGAGTCGGCGTGGTGTGCGAGGTGGTGGTAGGGAGGGGGTTGACTTGCTTTGCGGAGCTGCAGTTGCGGGTTGTGGCCGATTTGCATATAAACAAGATGGAAACGTAACGAAATAATAAATATACACGGCCGCCTGTCGGCTGTGCATTTAAAAACGGTGGCTGGCAATCCGAAAGAGCAGATAAATAGCTTTGGTGTGAATGAAACACCTCTCTGTTCGCAAAGGGGACGACGAGGAATTTGAATGGATAAAAAAAAAAAAATAATAATAATAATAAATAAATAAAACGTCTCTATACACGATAATGGACTGCGCGCACACTGCAGCAGAATATCTACCTATATTGGTCGGTGTGTGTATCAAAAGTGAATTGAAATTCGGATTGATTGACGGAAGGCGCCTTCTTAACAGTGACGATATTATAAATATTATTTAATATTGCGAATTTATTTCTCCACTTATTAGATATTTACACTACCCATATTGTTTGGATGCAGGTTATTATAATATAGAAACTAATCCCAATTATAGTTATTAATACATATTTTGCATATCGTTTATTTAAGTATTTGCAGTGTTTAATTATCTCGAAATTTCCGCATACATGACGAAATAGATAGGTATTATCACAGTTGTAATAGTTTTTTTCAGTATGCGCACCTCCAGCCGATCTCATAGTTCTCCACTTCTGATTAGTTGATTTTTGTCTATGTTACATATATGAATATACCTAGATAGCAAATACGCAATGGACAACTACGATATATTGGTGAAGTAAAGAGCGGGGAAAGCATATCAAAAAACTGTGATGATACCCATCTATTTTGTCATACTAATATAGGTACATTGAGAAACCTACAAAATATACTTCGTAAACTTAAAAAACACAAATGAATAAAGAAAACAGTGCAGACCTTATATAATAATTAATGTTGTGCATAAATGCGTAATCATCATAATACACATATTTAATTCGAAGTGTACTTATCCAACGAATGATATATTTTATAGATATAGTATAGCGGTAGGAACTTATTAAAATTGCATAATATTATACATATTATCTCATATTATACACAAAACATGTAATCTTACAATAAAACGATATGAATATAAAAATATAAAAATTATACGTACAGAATAATTTAATTTATCTATATTAAAACATTATTATAACGATTAAGCGATATTTATAGATATACTTTTTTTTGCATGAACGGTACAATAGTTGAGTGTAATTAGAATTTTCATTTTATTCAAAACTGACATTATTCTGTTTTTAGAGGGAAATAATATCTACTTTCAATCATTTTTATGCTCTAGGCTATCAATTTAAATTCAAAAACGTCCCGGCCTTCAATTATAACCATCATAGGACCAAACTGATGGAACCCGAGGGAACACCATTAGTATTAAATACAATTTCTAAGAAATAATATAGGTCCTATGGTCAATTTTTATTTTATTTATTTATCGATATAAATATAATTCAATAAATTAGTAAATTATTTTAACTTTTTTGTTTAATAAATGTTATAATTTCATTTGTAGGTGACTGTTAACATATTTAGTATACCAAATTTTTGTTTTGACTTATGATTTATTACTCTGAAGAATTGTAACTATAGTAGGTAAAATATGTAATTATAGACAAATATAAACAAACCAGATTTTAATAATATAGTCCACCTAAGATTTTTAACAATAAAAACATAACAACCTTGTTTTCAAAAATATTACTTTTTAATGAAAAACGTCTTTAAGAGTTATATAATATAACAATTATAATAATAGGTCCATTTCCCCAGTACGTCGCATATGCACTCACATGAGCTACAATATATTTTTGAAAATAATTTATTTTTAAACTATTAACTGTTAATTAAAAAAAATAATAGAGCTTAAGAACATTATGAAGAGGAGTACATATGTAATTATTTTAAGACTATATTATGTAGGATTTAATGAACGTATATCGCCGAAGGAATGGTAAATGTTAAGTACCCCTGTCGAACGACGAAAACATATACTATAGTTTATTATAATATCGTATACATAATACAATATTTATACTGGATATTGTTTGATAAATGGATGTGTTTAAATAATTATGGAGAAAAAAACGAAAAACAAATTAGGGGAGGAGAAAATTGACAAACCGAAAAAAATGGTTAGTTGGAAAAAATCAAGCGTAACCACGTGTGTTTGAAACCCGTAACCACGTAGGTACACGTGGTGTGTGTATATATATATATACATGTATATTATATAGTTGTCGACAAGTGAACACGAATATAACGCGGGCTTAATACATTATATATTATATAATATAATGGGACAAGTACAAATCGGTTCGCTAATTAGAGCGATAGGGCGCCCATCGGGGCATGTGGATGATTGCTTTAACTATATAGGTATACTATAGTGACTGGTGGTAGTTTGTACATTATACAGGGTGTTAGTATATACGATAATATATAATATGATTTAAGTGATTTCTATATTATTATATCGTCGTCTGGTGGTGCAGCCGCGCTGCAGAGGAATAAATAGAGGACATCGGAAGGCGGCGGCGGCGGCCGAATCGGAATGATTTATAAAGCCGCGCCAGATTGTTGAAGGAGCTACCACGGTAGTGGTGGCGGCGAGGGGTAGAATACCGGGGTAAATACAGATGTTGGATGTGCGAGAGCCTTGATTTATGTGGCCTACTCCAACACACTGTTTATATATATATATATATATGAGTGCGTGTGTGTACTATATACTAACTGCTACCGCTGCCGCCTTCTTTTACTGTAAAAACCGACAATTGTCCTACCCTCCAGCCCGGCGGCAGCGACCGATGCAGTTTTTATTTACGCTCGGGCCGGGCTTAGAGAGTGCGAGAGAGAGAGCGAGAGAGAACGAATGAGAATCCTACTGGAGAGAGCTTTCTTCAAGTGTAGATATAGTGTTATTTTTTTTTTCACCCGCCTTCTCGCTCGTTTGTCGACGACGGAATATGCAGCGGGAGGTTCCGCGCCGCGCGTCTTTTCCCGGGATGGTTTATTGCCCGGAAGTCGGGAAAATTGAATTCCCGCCGAGAGACCGAGTGTGTAGTATTTATTAATTTCTGCCACTCGGCATAAGTTAACAGCGGGGTGAAACCCACAAATTACCGCTTTACCATCGACGCCGACGCCGCCGCGCCTCCTGCACGCTGCAGCCACCACCAACGACCTTTGCGTGTGTCACCACCGTAAAAGCCAAAACAGAAAAAAAATAAGGAAATTAAAATAAACGTAAGTACTTTGATTTATACGATTTTTGCACAACATATTTATTGTTTATAGTTTCGAACGTCGTTCGGCTATTTGCAAGGCATCGCGATGGCGAAAACTCAATAGGTATTATGTATCGCGCCCCCTATCGGAATTTGAGGTAGGTGCATAGTACGCATATACATATATACAGGCAAACTTAACCCTAACATGAGCCTATAATATATCATATAGCACGTATTACTTATTTAATGTACATACACGTATAGAAAACAAGTAATACATTATTCATGACTATAGGTGAATTTATTGTCAACAGACAGCAACTCGCCCGATATGATCCACAACAAAAATATAAAATATCTAAAAATGATATTAACGTATTGAGACAATAATATATGACATAAGTATTATAGTAGGTTTCGCAATATTTTTTTTACTGTACTTAAGGTGTGATATTCACGTGTTAAATACTTTTTCATGGATTTTCGAAATGTCTATAGCTGTCGAAATTGTATAGATAGTTGAAGTAAATAATGTAATTTTAATTGAGTGTTATAGATGTCATTAATTATACAATTTTGTGTTTTAATTGGTTAAATATTAAATAATTGATTGGTCTTAAACTCATATACTTAATAATTATATCTAAACAGAATGATACATTTTTTTTAAATTAAACAGTTTGTTAATCCATCAAAATGTTATCCATAATAATTTTGTTCTACTCTTAAAACATTTACAAAATACAATGTCATGTATATGATGCAAGTTCTATCGATAGACTTTTGTTTATATTAAAAGTTTTATCCCAGTTTTCATTCTTGAAACTTCATTCAGCAGAAACCTATTTTGTTTAAAGTTAAGTAAAACTTTCGGAGTGTAGATCCATGAATAATAAAATTAACTATTGTAAGTATTATGATTAATTATTGAAGTCTGAATGTATTATGTTTCTTTCGCTCGTAATAATAGAGTTTTGAGCCCAGTTAGATGTAATAAACTCGTGTTTAAAATAGGTATGACCTAAATGCAAACGTTGTTAGGTGTTTGTTATAGATCTCGTTAAAAATGATCAAAATATATTTATAAAAATAACTTATCAAAATGTATAAGTGTATTACTTACTGTTATTTTATTTATAAATGTTTTGTATGTAAATATGTTTTTACTTTATTGAAGCTAAAGTACCTAATACATTTTTAAAATAATATACAAATTTATAGAAACAAGTTTATTCTTATTAAAATATTGAATAAAAATAAAAAGTTTGAAAAACTAAAAAAGCTTAAAAATAATTTAGTGTCTAACTTATTATTATATCCACTTATTTATTTATTTTGTTTATAGTTAAACATAAAATAATCAAAATATTATATTATAATGTTCCATACATTTTTTTTTTAAACATAAATGTTATTATTTTTTCTGAATATATATTTTAGCTACTGTTCAAGATATCTTTAGACTGCTTGAGCTAAGAACTCTTATTTTATCTTATTTGGTATAGATAAAGACTTGGCTGCAATTTACTGTTTTCCACCCTAGTCAGAACTCGATTTACAATTGCCCGCAGCTGCACTTGACTTTTACAGTTCTACCATAACAAGATTGTGCGCCCACAACAAAAGTAAAATAAAGTAGTTGAGGTATAAAAAAATATATTTATACGAATACGACGTTTAATATTATATCTGAAAACAGTACGAAATTTACAAAAAATGAATAATATTTTCCCTTTAAAAAATACCTATACCTAGATCATCCATTTAATTATTATTTGACAATATTAAAAGTATATTCAAACATCCAAACATATTTTTAGTATGTTGGTGATTTATTGTTATTTTTATATTTTTGTTTACTTACATATTTTATTTTTATTAAACTCAACTAAGCAAATAAGTACAAACTAATGCGATTATATGTCAACGTTGAATAAAGAACCTATAATATGACGAAATATTGTATACTTGGCGCATATTGCAGTTGACATAAAACGATAATTTTTTATTTATTGCACAACTCGATATAGATTGATGAAGATAATCAGTTTAAAATATATATGATTAAATTCATTTTGAATTATGAAGCTACATTTATAACATTTAAAAAATTTAAAAATATAGTTAAGCTATAAATATAAATAATATAAATGATATAAATATTACAACAATTACGCTGAAAGTATGTGCAAATGAAAAGTGACAAAATATATACGAAAATACTGAAAACAGTTAATTTTGTGAATAACAAAAATTACAAATCAAAAATAGGTGCTATGGCTATGGTAATGAGAAATAGAAAAGCAAAAAAGAAATCTACAAGAAAACCCAAAATGGTATATTTAAAAATGGATTAAATGGAAACGGGAATGCTTGAGTAGTTAGTTGATTAAAAACATTTTCACTTAATAGAAAAATAACTATATATTATGTAAAAAATATAAAATGTATAAAGTTAGAAAATAGAAAAACATTATGAAAATTCTTACTTTAAATATTGCTTCTTTAGATATATGTGTATAATAATAAAGTATACTTAATTTTTTATCAAAATAAGATATTTATTCGGCTTTGACAAATATAATCAAATAATCTAATACGTTTTAGTAGAAAAAAATTCTCACTTCTCATCCATTCTTCTTTATGTGAAGTTTTTATTAAATTGAAAAACCAAAATTAAAATAATAACAACAGAAAACATCCCGAAGATGACAGTGACCTTTGAGAGAGTCCTTTGCCGACACAGTATTCCCCATACGCTGCATCATATATAGCAGTACCTACAGTGAATATTTGAAAATAAAAAACCTTAGGGTTAGCATAATACGCGTATCGTCAATAAAAGAGGTGGGAATCCTTTTTTCTTTTGGTCCCGTAGGCGTTTCGGCGTACTTTTGTGACCTTTTCGTCAGAAGACCTAATAAAAGGCAGCCGGTCATTTTCCATTTTCTCTCTACTTTTTGAAAACGAAAAGCATCCCAAAAGTGGTTTATGCCATCACTACTGGGCCGTACACGTAATTCGATACAAGTAATAACAGAATTGGACACTGTGACCAAAAGAAAATACCATGCCAGGTAACTTGGTTACGCTATTATAATTTGATTTGTAGGGCTTTCCCGAACATAAGTTCATTACACAATGGACATTTCACAATCAGATGCTTTGGCGAATATACAATAATTATTTTTTGAAGTTCAAATAAACTCCATCTTTACGTTTTTTTTTTTAAATATACCTAATTCTATGTCCATCGGCGTATTTTAATTTTTATGGCAAGATTAATTATAAATTATTTTCAAAATCTATCACATTATCAAACAATTTACTACGATAAGAAACAACTAAGAAAAAATATTTGTATACCAACTTATCTATTTATACCATCGTGTCTGTTTATATTTACTTTATACTTAACTATGATATTAATGAATGGGCGTGTCAAGACTTATTGATTTAATAAAGAGTTGTTTCCTCGTAATGTCGTATTCGTGTCTTAATATAAGTCATCAACATAATATGTACTTATTGTCAAATTATTATACCGACTGTAATATTAGATAATTGCCTTTGTTTAAAATAAAAAAAAAAACAATTAATGGAAACGAGTATAACGAATTCTTATTGTGGGATTTTTCCAAAGAAAACAAACATTAAAAACCCGTCGAGGGGCTGGTGGTTATAGGTGAATTTATTTTAGCATTTATATATATAGGTATAAGACGATTTATAGTTGATTTCTATAATATCCTGTACCAATTCTCATAAGTAAGTCAGTAAGTATAAGTATGTTTTACGGGGTTTCTTTATCTCGGTGTCGACACGCATTCAGTTATGTGACTCGACAACAAATTGTAAATAAAAACATTAACGGCTGGGTATAATAATAACGGTTGTAATTCAAAGGTTTGGTATATTATCTGTGGTATTTCGCACGGTGTTTTACACCTACCTAAGATACAACATAGACGTAAAAAAATCTAAGGCGATCCAACTGACAGTGCTTGAATTTTGCAGGGGGAGGGGAGGCGAGGAATGATGTCCTTCTTTTAAAAAAAAAAAAATATTTATATGTACCCCTTCTAATTATATTTTATAAATTGTAATCAATATATTATAAAACATCTAAATATTGTGTTTTTCCATTTTTGCATCCCCCTTTTATTTTTTTCCCAATTCAAGCCCTGCAGTCAACTGCGATGATCAAAATAATATTGTAAAAACATGGATTGGCATATAGACATATGATTTTTCCGCAGTAAAACACTTTTATAATATAAGCAAAGCGCACTTTTAGACTTTAGGTAGGGGTTCGCCTAGTCGTTACGAATATTTTAGTTGGTTTCGAAAATGCGTCTATATTAATTAAAACGTGTTGTTTTATTTTTTAATTTCTCAATGTCGGCAGACGATCAATCAAGAATGACAAAGTATATATATATATATACACGTTATAATATGTGTGTCCATATATACATATATATATATTATTCGTATCGGGGTTTGACAACGGCCGTGTGTAATAATGACTTTTTGCGAACACTGCACGCGTGTATGGGCGTATGTGCTTATCTATATATATACATATTATGTTCGTTGCACGTGTATGTGCGTGTGTGCACGTCGCGCATAGATTAAAAATATTTTCGTCGAACATTATTGTAATACATGTACATAATATATACGTACATACATAGCAACTGTGGTGTTTCCAATCTGCATAAAAAATAAATAGTCGTGTAGAAAAAAAATGGGAAAAAGAGAGAAAGAGCTATAATACGCGTACCTATACAATGTAAATTCTCTGCGACGACCCTTTCACCGAATTACACGGTTGTTCCATTGGAATCCATCGATTCCCAGCGCACAAGGGTGATATTGTTTTCTCTTTACGTCGCGCCACCATCCCCCTGAGTCTTTTTTTTCATTCGCCAAAGAAGTGGCGAGCGGTGGTGATGTGTACGCTTTGTGTATACACTGTACTTTATATATAAATATATGTACACACGTATGTGCGTGTGTTTAGTCGTTATTAATTAAGGCCCGTGCGTACGGTCGCCCATATACGACCACCACACACCCTCTAGCCTCGTTTCGCCTTTTCTCCCGACTCGGCGGCGATTGTCCTGCTCCGGGAATCTCAGGGGCGCGGGGACACGCGCGCAAACAAGACGCGAGCGGAGGCGAACGAGGATATAGGCAAACTACGTATGTGTATATAGTAAATAGCTCCAACCCCCCACCCCAGCGGCTGCGGTGGCGGTGGTGTTTGCGTTCGACAAGGCGTAACAAAAATCTCGTGTCAATTAGCCAGAGCACAATAAAGTTTTATATAGAGACGCAGTGAAAAAAAAAGAGGGAGGGGTACCTCCATAATATAGCAGCAGAAAGCACGCGTGTGAGAGAGAGAGAACCCCGGCTTGGGGGACGCGATGTGTTGAATGACTGTACCACCGCGCCGCCGTAGGAACGCGCGCGAGTGTTAATTGAAATTCTGAAGAGTATTTTATCAAAATACCCTCCAAACAACAACAACAATATACAGATATAGGTATATAATATATATTATGTATATAGAGAATAATAAAAATAATAAGAATAATAATAAGAAAGCTATCCACGCATTGAAATCTAATGTAAATAATGCATATTTCGGCGTTTGCCTAATGGTATTTTATCGATATATCTATAAAAATAAAAAAATATTATATTATATACTTAGGTACCTATAGGCTATAATATAGCGTATACAGGTAGATAGTCCTGTTTTAATATTACGAATAATATTATACGTATTCACGTTTACGTTATGTAAAAAAAAAATTTTCAAACGACGATATTAATTATATATGGCGATAGTCGAGAACCATTATAGTTGTTGTTTTTAATTAATAAAAGACAATTTTTTTTCTCGTGAACAAATACTCGAGTCCACCGTATAGAAATCAAATCTACTGCAGCGCACTTGTTGGTTTGCTTACGTTTTATTCGTGCTCGTATATAGTGTTTATTCTGGTCATCTCTAACGTTTCAGGTCGATACGAGTGGAAAAAAAAGTAATAAAAATAAAGCACTATTTCAAACAACAGTGAACGGCAATACGGTTTTGCATACACACTATAAACCGCGTTAATGGTTTGGAATTAATATGCAGAAAATACGTTTTATTACAAAAGAGGATTATATAAACTCTGCGCGCGCGGAGGGAAAAATCATCAACTGAAAAAGGGTCCTGCAGTATATTTTTCATTATTTTTCCTTGTTTTTTTTTTCTCTCCTTTAGGTAACATTTGAGGTGGGGCAGGGAATAGAATTTAATTCCATCTCCCGCGAAACGACACCGCGTCCGTACCACAACGGCAGCATCACGGTGCGGACAGCCACGCGCAGGGCAAAGTGAAACCTGCACAATAATAATAATAATAATCACCACCACGGTGTCGGCCCCGCACCGAAAACCTATCGTTAATGGACTAGGCGCCGTCAAGGAGGGGTTGCGCCGCAGAAATCCTTCCGAGTACGCACACACCCTGTAGTGGTCTTTAATTAATGGAAGGTTCAAAGCTCACGGTCGCCAATCGTCATCGACGTCTCCGCGTCGTCGTCGAGTGTTCTTTTTCCTACCCCTTAACCGGCGGCGGCGGCGCGACTGGCAACTGTGTGACTAATGTCTGGCAATTCGCCCGGTTTCCCCCCAATTCGGCCGCACCAAATTGCTAAGTGGTTCATAATTTAGACGGTTTTCCGCACGATGTTCCGAGAAGAGGGCCCACATAAGACTCAATTATTAAAACTACGTCGTTTACGGTTTGGATGCGTCGAAGTGTTTTTTTTTTGTTTTTTTTTTTATATAAATAAAAGTAAGCTTCTGTTAATTTAATAATGATGATTTTTCACACAAAAAACCGCGTGTTGAGTACCTACCTTAAACTAATGGATACAGATGATTATTTCAATATTGTTTGTATAATAATGCGATAGTTCATTTTAATAAACTAGTCGAATTTAATGGGTATCTCACAAATGTAATGTATATGAAATAATATTTAGAATAAAATAATTTCTTTGACATTTGAAGTATATAATAATATGAATAGGTACGAACAAAATTTGTTAATATTTGTAAATAATTATTTCAGATTCTAGAAAATATGTTAACTGTACTTATGTTATTTTTTATATAATAATACGAGCAGTAACCCGATCTATATACAATAATATAATTCTATGTAAAACTTTTATTTAGTCAAACGTAGTAAATTGAATCAAACTGATAAAAACTTAAGTTTGAAAAAATATTAATATACACTTGAATTTTTTCAATATTTTAAATGCGGATCATTTACCTATTTCATGTATTTTGTAAACAAAACGTTTTATTATTTTGAATATTATAAATTATTACTGAAAATTGTCTAAAGCACATACATCTGCTTAAATGGAATGCGGTGGTTTTTAATTAAGTCTTTCAGAGATGAAATTGTTTATTTTGTTCTTCGGACAAGGTCCAAACGCTATTCCTAGCTGTAGCTAACTACAGTGAACATTCTTGAATTTATTATTAATATAAAAACGGCCATTGTGTTAAAAGCAAAAGCCCATAAAATAACTTGCAGCTTTTTCTAGATTTAAAGAAAAATTATCAAAAATATGTTTCATCGTAAAAGAGGAGTTTTTTTTTAATATTAAACATTTTCCTACTTATTACATTTATACATAAGTTAAACTAAGTAATTAAACCCGTAACAGTATTAAACATACCGCATAATTTTTAAAGTATTCATATTAAATTGATAATAACAATAATTTTGAATTAGTTAACTTTATAAAAAGTACGTCAGCAAAAATGTTTTTACTTTTTAGTTGAGATAAACGAAGAAATATATTAGTATGGTTGAGGTATTTTTTTCCTGGACGGACACTAAATTGGTAACTCTACATTTCTCGGTATTTTCTTTTAGTGTAATGAAAATCAAAAGGAAAACTATGTACGGCTGGAATAAATAATAATTTAAAAAACCTCCGCAAGTTTGGTCTTAAGTCTTAACAGAGTTTTATCATTTGCTTTCAAATGTATACATTATAATAACTATTATATACCTACCTGTACTCAATTATATTATCTTTCATCGAGGTCAAGAAAGTAAGACGAGTATTGGCACCTATTTGGCCAGGTTTTTTAAAATTATTTTATACCCATATGTTTTTCAATAGTATTTTGGAGGAAATTCATATAATACATTCAAACTTGTACCTATATTATAATTCTAAAAATATATAACTTATACGACCTACCTATAGGCGAACTCTAATGAATTAATTCGACTGCAATAGGTTCACATTAATATCGATATAGGTATTGAATTGATTAAGTTCCAATCCCAATATTAAAATTCAATGCGATTCTAAATTATATTACCTACAGAAAAATTTTAATTTTCACTCATTATAAACAAAAAATGTACCATTGCTACCTAAATATTATAAACATTTAGAAATGAAATATTTTACGGGACGTATTAAATTTTTAATAAATGAGAATAAACGAGTCTAATATTACATACGTCGCACTGACTCAATGCTTTCGTTTTCAGATTTTGTGGCATACACCTACTTAATTCAATAATCTACCACTCGTTCAATTAAAATCAAAAATAATTTAAAATAGATTAGGAAAACTTTTTTAATTCGTCATATACCTAATTATTTATTTATATTTATATTGTTGCTAAATATTATTGTTACTATAAAAATAATTACCGGACACGCTGCGTATCTCATATAAAAAAATAAACTGCAGCGAAAATACCGGAAGACATATATAACGTCGCGCAATTACTTTCCCCCTAATACAGGTGACCCTTACTGACAGAACAGAAAGTTTTTCAAGAAAAACTTGTGCTTCCGGTCCACGAAAAAGAGGGAAATTAATATTTCATACGTTCCAAAGGGCCGAGTAAAATCTGTCCCTTTTTTTTTCACGGTACATTAAGAAATAAATAACGATGCGACTTAAACTGTTTCACTTCCGAATCGTTTCTCATACAGCCTCGCACAACCACCACACAGTTTCGAAACAATAGTGAATTCCGTGGCCAATCGAATCGCATTTATTTTTGGCCATCGCAGACAAGTTTGTGCGTGAAGGAAGACGGTTGTTTCATTAGCGATGTGGACCACGACGAGGAGGTGGATGGCGCCAGACCATGCACGGGTACTCGCATTTTCCAAATTTGACAGCTGACGCAGACAGCTACTGAAGTTCGGTGTTTAATGAAGTTTAAACAAGATTGCCCAAGGTTTGTTGGCGCCTCGTAAATGATTTAAAAGTTTAATTTTTCGTGTCTATCGAAATTATATGTGCCAGTGAAATAAAAAATCGCCAAAACTCTATAATATTATATTATATAATAGCGTCATTATAATATTATTATCACATAACTCATAAAAAAATTAAAAACGCTTGTTCGATGTTGTAATAGTAAATAAAAATTAAAAAAAGGTGGGTAAGTGGATGTCGCTTTGCTGTACAGTAGGTTATAAGTGGGTCACTGTATAATGGATAGTATTAAATTTGAATTCAATGATATAATATCACTGTATAAGAAAAACGATTCTGAGTGGAAACGGTTTGTCAGTCTAGGTATTAGACATACCTATTATAGGTATACTTATCTATAGTATTAAAAAAAAAATTGACCTATAATAGGTATTAATAATAAATTCCAAATTAATCATATCACAATATCAATCAAGTAACGCGTTATACATCAACAACAAACCGTGGTACTATCATAGATATATAATAGCATACTTTAGAAGTTTCAAGTACCCACAAATAATATAATACAATCATTACAATCACAACAAAATAACTAAAATAGTTATTCCAGGTTTTTAATATGTAATTTCGTCCAAATTTTAAATTAAAATTACTATAAAAATAAACTGTACTTATGTATTTCTTAGAATTTTTGGCAACAGAATTAAATATTTACGTGGAATCTTGTTTTAAATTTTCAATCCTTAGATATAAAAGTTGAACATTTTATAAATTTTTAACTACCAAATAATTATTCAATTTTAAATTTGATAAATGTTGTCAACATTTTAACTTAAATGCTTATAAAAAAAAATTGTGCCTATGTATTTTTAATATTTTTCAACTGCTGTTGTAACAATGTATCAGGAGCCTTGCATTAAATTTTCACGCATTTTTACCAAACAAATAAAATTTTATTGATATTTATAGAAATCTTATAAATTTATTTTCTATAATTTATTTTCTCTAAATTTATTAAAATCTTAGTTCTAAAAAGAAAAATTTTTACGAATTATTAACTCAAAATAATTTGCTAATTTTCGTGATTTTTACATATTTTGTCAATTTTTGAACTTTAAATGCTAATAAAAAAAAACTGTGACTAAGGATTTTTAATATTTTTCAAATCTCATTGTAACAATATAGTAGGAGCCTTGTATTAAATTTTCAAGTATTTTTACTCAACAAATAAAGTTTTATTGACATTCATAGAAAAAAAACTAATTAAATTGGAAACTGAAATTGTCCGTAAACAGCTCAAAACAAATCAAAATATTTTGAAAATGTTATCATGTATAGAAAATGGAAATATAAACAACCAGTGAAAATTTCATGTATCTACAGTCATTCGTTTTAAAGTTACACTAAAAACCAAAATCATTTTTCTCGAAAACAGATTTGGCGTAAAAATTCCCGTTTTTCCTTAATTTTTCTTTTGTTTTTCACGGCGCTTTTGAAAACTATTGGAAATTTCAAATTTTGACCTCCTGAATGCACCAACTAGATTCACTTTCCCATCAAACAAGATACTGTTGAAGAAAATCGAAGCAGTTTTACTGCCCCAAACCGTGATGACGGACACAAAAATAAAAAAATAAAAAAACACACATCATTGTAAAATCAATACATTCATCGTTCCACTCAGAATCTAATACTATGTCATGATAATAAATACAGTCCGATGAAATGCAGTATTCGAGTCACATTGTAACAATTTTATGCCAACAATTGTTATTACGTCTCAGTCTTATAATAAATTGAGAATAACTCAAGTACTTAACGTTAAGGTTCGATTATTTTTTATTTTTTAAAGGACGCTTCAGATTTAATTATGTTATAATAATTTATGTCAGTACTGTTCCTTCCATTTTTTTATAATTTGCATATTGTTCTCTTGTTTCTGTCAACGTTAAGGTTGTTAATTAATATTTTGTGTTTTGATCATTATTCAGAGAAATAATAATAATAATAATAATAATTGTTCATTATGGATATTTATTTATGTATAAGCGAATTAAAATCATATAGTTATTATAGCATAGATTAATCGAACTTATTCGGTTCGCATGCCATACGACATGATTGAATTAATTAACTTGAATGGGGTTTCATTTTACAATTAGTCAATATTGTTACGAATACAAAAACAATGTTTTTTGTGTTCAGTGGTGGTGCAATGGTGAGAATATATTTTTCCACGCAAACCATATCTAAATTAATTTGAATCCAATAACTTGTCAAACTATAAACAGCCAGGAACGGTGATAACACCGTTATACTAGAGGAGGGGAAATATATTATAGAGCACTTACGTAATTGATTATAATATTTACGACTTGGCATAATGTTTGATAGACACGGGACGGGACAATTTCGTGATTTTGAAAAATACATGAATGTTTGGGACTGTAAAATACAACTGGTAACAGTGGTAACACGCTGTTTAAAGGTATAGCATTATAATAAACAGACGTGTGAATATAAAAAATAAGTTTTCTTTGAACAACTTATTTGCGTTAGATCTATCCTAGACGGCTATGCCCCAAAGGAGTATTGTCACTTTTATATATACTTCTTTTGTTGTTTTGTTCGACTAAAAACTTCTTTCTTATTCGTCACGTGGCTGTCAAGAGAAAAGAACGACGACAAGGTTTCATAGAGAATGTCTTTCTAAAAAGCTTTTCGACGGAGCTGAGGCGAGGAATCATTCCGATGGATGGATATCCGTCCGGCAGCCCAAAGATAAGGGGGAGCTAACACCGAGAGGGTTGTCACCCCATAAGCTCGACTTCCAAAGTCGACGAAACCCTTCAACCCCGTCCAATCGATGTGCGTATTCCAAAGTTTTTGGATGACAGTTCGTGTGGTTGTTTTCACGCCCCCCGTATCAAAATGCATGCCGTTTGTTTCAAAATAATCGATAATATCCGAGTTTATTATTCTAGAACCGTATCAGATTGATGGTCAGATTTTTGATTCTTATTTTTATATATCCTTGTCTGGTGTCTTCGACAAATTCCGGGCCGAGGGAATTGGAGATAAAAAAATAATATACATTCTTACAATGGGTACTTATAATAATATGTAGGTACTTTTGTACATCAATTGCCTTAAAAACCTTATTATCGTCTAAATATGCTTTGAGTATGAAAAACTGATAGTTATACTGTACCAGATATATTATACTATTTGTTTTTTATTTCCAATTAAAGTTACAATTTTTTTAAGTAGGTTGAAAATTAGATTAACAAAAAATAGCGAATTTTCATAAAAATTAACTACCTACCAAATTTAAATAATTTCTACCTATAAATTCATATCTGCACATTAAACTAAATATCAAACGTTTATTAACTTTATTTTTAACTGCTAAGATTCAAAGTCTTAAAATCTTTGTAGCTACATTAAAATTAATGAAAAATCTGATTGAAAGAAAAACTTAAACGTTTTCACTGCAATACTTCAAACTAAGAATTCTATGATGACATTAAAAACATCGTGTAATTACTATTTTATGATTAACTGCGTGATTTGCAGAATTGCTTTTTAGTATGGTTCATTTTATTTAGGTACCTATTAACAGGAAATCTATATTGAATTTTACATTAAATTAACACTGACTATAATGTACCATGTGCAGAATACTTTTAGACTTCGAAGTAACGTATTATCGACGTTTACGGAGTTAATCATGGATTTAATGTGTCAATATAATTAAATATTCGAATTTATAGCAAGCAAAACATATAAAATATGTATTAAGAAGTAATGAAGACATTCAAAGTTTTATATTTTTTTTTAGCATAGCTGAATCATAAAAAAAAATGGTTCCCTTTATAAAATATTATTTAGGTTAAAATCATCTACCTCAAGTATATAATATAGCCCGTTATAGAATAACGAGGGATATGTAGCGGCTATACGTTTAATAGAGATACTTTTAGACATAAATGTTGATATAATAATATTTTGTTGTTAAAATGTAAACATTTTTTTAGTTAAAATTTTAACCAGTTTATATGTTCTTTACAGTGTAAACATGTAATAATAAAGGGAATAATGGTGTTAAAAAATGTCACCATTTACGAAGTTATTAGCTATTATTGCATAGATAGTATCTAGATACCCATATAATATAATATAGATACTGAAATATAATATGACCATATGAATGATTCCGACTCTGCATATGTAGGTACCAGCTATATATTATTATATTATGGGTAGCACTATGTATATAGTATATACAGTGTAATCGCTCTGATGTATGTACTGCAAATATCCGTTATACATATAACACGAAATTAAATTTAACGCACACGCCATTAATTTTGATGTTATTAATTTTCATTTTTGGTCTCATCCTGGTCGGGGATTTCCCTTTTTTATTATTATTATTTTTTTTAACACTGGACTATTTCCGTGGCGGAAATTGGAAATGACAGCGGGAGCCGGATGCGATTGGAAACCCATCGATTTTCTCCCCGGTCCCTGGTAACGTCACGTACTTTTCTTGTACCTAGGTTGCTATATGTGTGTGTGTGTGTGTGTGTGTGTGTGTGTGTGTGTGTGTGCGTGTGTGTAGTCGGTGTATATACCCGCGCCGCCGTAGAGTTTCCCATGATGCACACACGCGTGCCATACCAAACCCTTGTTTCTGCGCCCGGTCCCGCCGTCATATTAATTATCCGCACGGCTGTCAAGATTTATAGATCGATGGGTATATATATAAGAGAGGCCACGGGGTCTACGCGATATGGACGTGTTGTACACGAGGACAAACAACAACTACTACAGCACTGTTTGCAAATAAAACGGTATCGTGTTTACTACACCGCGCCTCGTACATGGACATAATAATATGACGTATGTGCGCATCAAAAAAAAAAAAACTCTCGGCAATGACCACGCACTAGTTTTGTGATTCTAGTGCGAACAAAAAAATAATTATACAACTGCTACGAAAATACGAATATGAAATAATTATAATGTGCAAGCATCGGTGAATTTCAATCAGATCGCGATGGTAAATTAATTAATATCAAAACGTTACAACAATAAAAATGTGTCGTATCAAAAAACTCTCGGTAATGGCCATATATACGCTAGTTGCGTGGACAAAAATATAATAGAACTACATCTAAAATACGAATATGAAATTACAATATGGTATATCGTCGAGTTTTGATCAGATCGTGATAATAAAATAATTCATAGCAACATGTTAAAACAATATAAATGTGTTGTATTCTCGCTAATCGCTATAATAATATTGGATATAATTCATTAAACCTACCTACTTAATAACATATTATATTGTAAAAATTCTATACCTAATAATTATATCAAACGCGTTTTCAATGCCAAAACGACTCGAACAGGCAACGTTTAAAGTTAATACATATCAACGAGTCGTGAAAAAAAAATAAACTACATTTAACACAACTAAAAGGATTTATTACCCGAACATTTTTGACATTTCAAGTCCTAGGTAATTTTTTACAGTCCAAAATCACCCTCTCTATATTTTATAGTTGGGTCGTATATTTTCGATAGTTATTTTATTTTGAAATGAAAAATAAGGGTTTCTGCATCGGAAATCGGCAGTTATCAGTGATCCCCCTCCTAAATTCAAATATTTCCAAAGGTGTTGAATAAGGGTAAAAATATGTGATTTAGAAAAAATAACCATTTCAAATATCACGAAAATGCAACCCATATCTTTAGGTGTTTATAATACATATTTTTGTTTATAGATTTTTGAACAATACCTACATAATATGCATTAGTAAACGTGACTTAGGTATAACAAACATGTAATTACCTACTGAATTTACATAACTATTCTTATAAAATCAATGAAATTCAATCCTTGACACTTGATATAATATTGTATAAGGCTTATACAATTTTAAATTAATACACCTATAACGTTATGGATATTCTACATATTTTAATAAACATTGGTAATTTGCAAGTTCTAAGAGCAGACTATTAAGCAACTATTTATTTATTTACTTATTTGGCAAATATTAAACTTCATTAAAATTATTCAAAAATATTAACACTATAATAAAAATAAAGAAAATGTAATTAAAGGAATAAGAATGAATTATTTCATTTAAAAAAGTAAAATAAAATATTTCACTATTTACATTGTTTTGAAAAAAAAAACGGTAGTAGGACTTCGTTTTTTTTATGATGTAAGTTTACTTTTATACGAGAAAAATACCAATTAAATTACCTGTACAATAACAAAAGGGAAAACTGAAGTAATTAATTCTAAAGAAAACACTCTATGCAAATTAACTACAGAACAATACAATAAGTACAATAATTTTTTTGGTATTTTGGTGTTACAAAATATACCAACATTTATTAAAAATTAGACAACAGATAAAAATAAACTTATTTTTTTAGGTTTAATATTATAATAAGTAATGGTCCAAAATATACTTGCGAAAATAATCTTAAATACCAACACAATTATTGTTATCAATCAATAAAACTATTTTAAATCTACAAGCTGTTAAAAATACATAACATTATGAGTGCTGCCGGCTAACGTTGTTTGTATATTAGAATGAGTTCAATATCACAGGTAAAAACATGATTGACGATTGACAAAGACGTGTTATGGTTAGAATGGGAAAAAATATCAAATAACATTATTTTTATTCTCAGACGATAATCCACCTTCATATTTTATTTGCACGCAGCCGTTATGAAAATACGATGAAAAATCAACAAACAAAATAAAAAGAAAAAAATCTGTGAACCAAAAAGCTATACGAGGTCGAAATAACCTCGTTAATAATTTTCAAGAGCCATTTCCGATTATAAGGGTCGAAACGAAACTGTCGCGGTGGAATTCATCAATTTCGCGATCATAATCAAGCTTCCCTCCCCCTCGATACGATGTAATTCCTCTCTTTTGACCTCTTCTCCTCTAATTCCTTCATTTTTGTTTGTTTAATCATATATATAGGGTATAAATTTATTTATATTTATTCAGTCATTATTATTCAGGTTGATGTAATAACAATAATAATAATATATTATACTGACTATACTGTTCACGATGAACACTACAAGGACATGATTAAATTGTAAATGTACGCGAGAAATAATTAATTTAAACAAGGTTTTAAGCAAATATCTTGTGGGCAGGATCGTGAAGTAAACGAAAACGCTTGACTATTCGGCACCTGACAGATTCAAATGAAATTAAGAATTACTTTTTAAAAAACCCAACAGCCTTTGCCTTTTTTTGCAATTTTATTTTGATGTCATATTGTCATATTGTGTGATTGGAATAAAAATATTATTGGGTACTCCAAAGATAAGTCGTTTAGGAATAAAATTCAAAACCAAAGCTTCAATAATTTGTGAATAAATCATAAAAAAGACATTAATGCAGTCAAAGAATGGAAATCGCATTAAACTTAGAATCGAATCAATACATATTATATTTTATTTATATTATCTGAACCATTAAAAATTAAAACACGAACTTTTTCTGTTGCTCTTTTCACAATTTATAGTTATTTAAAAGAAGAATTATTGCGTTATTTGTTTGTTATTTTCTAAGTTAAACTTTAAATCAGATTCTATATTGACTAACAATGTTACGATTTTCACTACAGCAAAATGTATAATAGTTTTCAATTAAAAATGTTGTTTGTTTGATAATCAATAATAATATCGATAGTAATAATAATGATAATAATCGTAATGGTATAATGATCTTAATGGTAATAATAATAATAATAGTATTATTAATAATATGATTAAATAAACAATTAAAATGGTACCCGCGTACAATAGGTTTTAATATATTATAAAGCTGATAAAATTCATTACAACTTTAAAGTGTGTGTATTGTTTGACATAAATTCGATTAATGAAATACCACTACCACTGCGGTGTAATTGCACATACCTACTGTGAATTTCCTTAAGTATATTATTTAAAACTGAACAATTCAAAAGATAAAGTTTTACCGACATTCTTATCACAATAAAATAGTTGGAATGACTTTAAAATAAAGTAATAATCGATGAATATTATCAGTACAACAGTAGGCACTATAGGTACCTACTCACCATGTCATACGTTGGATGAATTGTAAATTCTGGTATAAAAAATTTGAATAATTTATGTATGGACAAATAAATAAAAACGGTTACACGATTTTATACGTAGAAGATGTTCAGTTTCTTTGGTCATAGAATGGGTTTTA
Source organism: Acyrthosiphon pisum (assembly GCF_005508785.2). Classification (NCBI taxonomy): domain Eukaryota; kingdom Metazoa; phylum Arthropoda; class Insecta; order Hemiptera; family Aphididae; genus Acyrthosiphon; species Acyrthosiphon pisum. The sequence goes on along the minus strand of NC_042494.1, from coordinate 109,615,111 downwards.
ATATTATTACACATTATTAAAAACTAAAATTATCTATAAAGTCTAGACTCTAGACCATTGGTTTATTCCATTAAAAAAACCTCCAATTACATATATTATTTACGATTTTATTCACGTTAACCTGACTCGTAGATAAGTATACCATAAGGTTAGTGCCCGCAGGCCAAAGCGTCAAGCGAAATTTACAAAATCCTTTTGACAAAAATAAAAGTAATTTTTTCGATACAATTGGAGGATATCATTTTTTAAATGTAGTCACCAAGTGCAGGGAATATTAATTTCTGCGGGCGCCCTCTTTTGGTACCTATAACCTCTACATAAATACCTATAATACAGCACATTCATTGTTACAGATAAAGCATTCTGCCATATATTCAATGTGGGAAAATAGTGGAATCATTTCAGTTTTTAATAGAGGGGGACAAAAGTTTTGACCCACCCAAATGGGTAACTTAAAAAAAAACCTACGCAAGTCGCAAGCCCATATTAAAATTATATAATGTTCCTTTTCCTTAATTAAACACATACATTACATACCAACTTTCATGCACATCCACGCATGCGTCTAAATATAAATATATTCCAACTATTAATAATTATAATTACCAATTTATCATTGTGACAATAATTTCTTAGTTCCTGCACAATATAATATTTTCCTATAGACAAGTTCTTGTGCTAATAAAATATAATAATGGTTAATCGAAAACCACCGGGCACTGGCCCAACAGGCTGCTTTTAAAATCAGAAAGGGGCATATGCTCACCTTGCGATCCCCCACCCCAAAATGACGCCACTGTAGAAAAAAATACAATATTGTTGATTTAAGTGAAATGACAGGTATCGAAATGTAATCAATAACCGTCATAAAATGGGAAGGTAAAAGAAAACGGTCTGTTCAACGATATGTATATTTATCTCATCTTGAAGCGCAGGATATTATTAATACCATCATATTTGATAAAAAATATTCTAAAAGGATAATTTCAACATTTTATTTACATCGACAATATTTCAAAATAATTGTTTTCCGGTTTTTTTAAAACTATTACGAATTTAAAGTTTTAAGTATTTTTAAACTATATTTTTTAACTATTAACTTATTGACTTTAAATATTCTCCGTTAACTTTCATGGAATAAGTACAAACGTAGTCAAAATATTATTTTTTGTCTTGAATAAATTCCTAAAAAAAATAGATATTGAAATTAAAAAATAATTTTTCTTAATAATGTGTTCAGCCATAAAATACATTTAATTCATATTTCATAATAATAGGTTAAGCTACACTGTTCGAGGAGTGTGCACAAACTTTAAAGAAACGAAAACAAGTAACTTTCAAACGTAGGCTATTTAAACAATGCGTTTGAACACCTGTACAAATTTTTATATGTTGTAGTTTGCAGTAAAACCGAACACAATAAGTCGTTCAGTCAGTGTATGTTTCAGTTCGTAGTATAATGCATGTTGCCATCATAACAAATCGAATGAACTAAAACATATTACGTAAGTACCTATGCACAATATAGTATTATATAAATATTTTGTGAAGATTTTAGTCCACAGACGAATGTTTCTATAAACGTATACATTTTTTAAGTTAAAAAAATTAATGTAAATTACTATGTTAGGTATAATAACTATTTATTTACTATATTTATTGGTATAGAGTTAAATAATAATAAATAAATAAATTAATAAATAATAATATTATAAATCCAAAATATATACATAATACATTATAATACATTACCATACAGTAGGTATTTAACAGTGCTTGTCTCATAATCAATAATTATAACACGACGGCTATAATTGAAATAATATATTTTTGTATAACACCTATTTTAATGTAAAACTAAATTCAGCAATAATATAGTATAGCTGTAGTACGTTTTAGTTATTTTCAATTCGATAATATTCATAGTAAAACTCTGATATGTAGGTCATAACTGAATATCTAAATTCATATTTAACACAAGTCATTGCATTTACTACAAAAAATATATTAATGAAGTGTGGCTAGAGGTAGTTAGTTATTCATTTAATCTATTAAACATTTTGTTAATATAGAAAAACTTCAAAGACGATATTATTTTATAAACATATTTCTAAAATTTTATATTCTTTTGTTATAATGCCAACTTAAAAACCATAGGTCAGTATTTAAATAATTATAATTTGAATATACCTATATTAATTTTATAAATTGCTGCAGTAAAACAAATGGTGACCTTACGTTTCTGTTTAGTGCAATCATTATTTTCGATTTTAAACGAGAAAAATATATTGGTTTTACCAGTGTTTGGAATAAGAACGTCGTTCATGAACGCTCGTTCACGCGTTCACATTCATATTTAGTGAACGATGCTCAATTTTTTTTTCAAATAGACCATGAACATGAACGCAGAACGACGTTTATAATTTATATATTTAATGAATTCGAACGATTTTTAAGACGTACTAATTTATTTATTATTTAATAAATATTTAAATACTTATTGATATTGACTAATATTGATAATACTATTAATATTGTTATGATATATAATAATATATTACGAATTATAAAAATAAAATACATAAAATTCCAGTCGCCTGGACATAAAACAACAATAATATTATGATTTCCACGATTTTTAATCGTATTTAAATAAATTAAATAAATTAAACGAACGACGAAATGAAATCATTCATATTTTCAAAGAACGTGTTCATTTGAATAAAATATGAATTTGAACGTGAACGAATTCATTTTTTTAGTGAACGTTCCGAACACTGGGTCTTGCTATGGTGGCATTTTTTATGTTTGTCTGTGAAAACTAGTTGAGTGTGAGCTCGACAAATACAAGTGTGGCATCTTAAAAAAATTGTGTGGGTACCTATTTACCATAACGAGGTGTTTTATACCACGATATAAACTATAGTAAATTGTGTGTCTAAAATTTACTAAATTTATGAGTTTTCCCACCCCCAGAAATTGGCCAAGAAATGCCACCGAGCTCCGATCAGAATCCTCTTTTGAACTCAATGATTTTAATAGTGCCCAATTTGTGTAATTTCTTAGACAAAATTAATTTATAAGTAAACTTTAATAAAATGTTTGTAAATTACTCCTGACCTGCTTAATACATACGTATATCTTCGTCAAATATTAATTTTAGTCATATATACCAATAATAGGTTCATTTTATCATTTAAAAAAACCAAAGAAGTCGCTCTGCTGTATAGTAGGTATGTGTAGTAGTGCACCTAGTCATTGAGTAGGTCACTGCAATTATATAGATGTGATAAATTTGAATTCAATGATAAATCAGTTATCAATTTATACGATGAAAAACTGTTACAAGAGGGGGACGGTCTGTCGGTCAGCGCTTATGTTATAAAATTCTAAGTATATTTTATTATATATTTATATTTTATATTGCTATAACTTATCTTTCTACAAGTAATACCTACGATAAAAATGAACTAATTTTTCCCAAAAACAAATTGTTTATATTATTATTTATTCAATAACATAATTATAATATTATTTTATATAATATTACCAGCGGTTATTGACCTATATAAGTCAAAATTAATACCGATGTACCGTATAGAATGGCATGAATAGGTTCGTCGTATAAACGGTATAAGATTAATATAAATATTTTGAAAATTTAATTGTGAATCATTGATAGACATACATTGATAAAGGTACAATAGGTACATATAATACATGTCGTGGCTAAAATATGCAAGTCCCTACAAATATAATTTTATAAATAAATTGTAAAAATAACTAAAATCGTTATTATACGTTTGAATATTATCTAAAGTCCTAAAAATTTGAACTTTAATCAGTCGTTAAAAAAATGTATTCGGCTTTCTGCTTATTATTTTTTTTTTTAAACTACCAGTGAAAAATACTTATAAAATGTATTAAAATGAATTAAATGTTCAAGCTTTTTACGAAAAAATTAGAAATTACAAGTATGTGTCTTACATACATTGCATAAAACTTATACTTTTTAAAAGTCTATAAACTGCCCCAAAAGAGCCAACATGCTTTAAACACTATACCATGTCCAGAATATACTATTCTAAATATTTAGTGTAAATGTAAGTCCCTACAGTTATTTTTTTTTTAATTCCAATAAATAAACAAAATCGATTCTGTCAAAAACTAGTTTTGCGTAAAAATTCCTGTTTATCAATATTTTTTTTTATTGATTATTTTTAAAAGTACTTCACTAGTACTTTGAATTTTTACTTTTGCCTCTCAAATATTACCAACTTTGTCAAATTTTCTACCAGAAACCAACATCAAAGTAGAATATTGAACTTTTTCTGCTCTAAAATATGATGACAGACACAAAAAAATGCATACATCATATTTAAACCAATAATTCATGTATCACTTCACTTAGAATATAAAATGCAATTTTTACATATTTTGTAACACATCTTTTTGTTTATAGGGAAATGATTAAAACGGTTTTTTTAGCAATAATCGTAGGAGTTACTATTTGGTCGACACAAGCAAATAACTCGAAGGAATCAGAATGCAGAGAGGAATTAGAACAAGAATTGCACGAGTATGTCAAATTGGATGGTTGGCAAAAACTTTTCACACAACATTTTAAGTTTATTGTTAATGAGAATGGTGAAGTATTAAGTGAAAGAAAACGACTGAAGTTTAATACAATTATACACAATGTTTGTATTACTTTTTAATAAATATTTTTCGAAATAAAAAAATATTTATAATATTAATAATATTTGCTAGTAAATAATAAAAATAAATTGAATTATGTAAAAATTATTTCGAAAATAATAAAAACGAACTTTATAGTTTTATATTACTTCGTGTACAACATATGAGCGATGTTTTAAATTTAAATTAATTTATTAATCTAACAGATAGGTTAGGTTCAATGAAAAGTTGGTGTTGATGTAAATAATATAATTTTAGGCAATTTACGGGTGCAATCATGAACGTGACGACGAAGTAGACGATTGCCCAAATATTTACCATGGAAGTATAAGGTCTTGCAAGCATGGAAGAAATATCAGATCCGCCATGTTTCGAGCGGCAAGATGCGGTTTTGTCGAATTGTCTGTTAAGCATGTAGTTCTCAGTGATGCTTTGTTAAATTCATATCCATTAAACAAGGTATGATGACACGTTTGTTTAGTTTTATACGTATATTTCAATATTTGTTTTGTTTTGTACAAGAAAAAATAGTAGATATTTGAAATGTCATAAAGTGACGATTCATTTTTAATATAAATAATATAACAATTCAACTTTGTTTCAGTTTGACAAAATACCTGCCGTTGTCGACAAACCAATTAGAGAATTCGGCGAAACTGTTGTCAATATGCTGACCATACTTTCTCACGGTGAAACAGGTGGTCTCGGCGAATTGATGGCTTTGAATTTATACTTGAACAATGTATATGATACCGTTTTCCTACAAAAGATACCAGTAGAACAAGTGACGTCATCGGTTGATGTGAAAATTTCTAGGAAACACATGGGAGACGTCCACATGATGCTTTTAGATAAATTTTACACTTATTGGGACACTTGGTGTAGCGACAAGGACATAGTGACTCAGTATCGATTAAAGTACAAAAATGACGAGTTTATAGTCATTTTGGACGAAATGAACAAGAACATCGAAGATGCTGAAGAATTGATGCGGAGTTTAAACGTATCCGATAACGTAGTGGATTTAGATTTTGATCCGAAGAGGATCGCACTAACAGATTTTGTGAACCACCTAGTTTCAAATATACCCATGCCGAATGAGCTCTTGATTGACTTAAAACTAAAATCATTTGAGGCATCATTTGAATTTAATCCTCAAGCTATGTACGCATACCATAAGTCCGTGTTCAGGACAATATACATTTGTTTTTACTGGACGACAATAACTCACTTAAAACTAGGTATTCGGTTTATAGACGAAATGGAAAACTATGAAAATGTAACGAAATACCGAATGAGTTTTATAGTTGACTTTATCAAATACTTACGACCACTAACAGTATTTAATATTCACCGATCTCAGTTTCCATTAAAATTGTCGACGGAGGCTTCGGGCAACTTGATCAGTTTGCTTTCCTTTTTGTTGAAATTTTTTGATAATTTAAGAAATTCAAATTTCAAAGACGTAATTTTACTATCGAGACTAGAAATTCAGAAATTTGTAAGTTTATTAAGTGCCGACATGGAGACCATGTTAAATATGAAAGCGCCGGATAATTATTATTTTGATACTATAAGTTATGAAAAAGTATTGAAATTAATGAAATCAAACTACCGAGTATTTGCTCGTTTAGTTTTAGCAATAGGTGGTTTCAAAGAAGATCGAATGAATGTGATTAAATTAAAGAAATTTTTCTTCTTTTTGTCCGAAGCCATCGAGTTTGACGATAATTCATAAAATTGTAACATTTGCTGTTGAATTATAATAGTATGATATAAAATTTTGTTTGTAAATATATATTTTGTAACCTGTCATTTAAATGAATTACCTAGTTTTATCAACTTATAGGTACATACTACATGTATTTTGAGTGTGTATCGTTATACCTAAAAACTAATTATATTTACCTATGTATTTATTAAGACTATATTATATTTTATTTACGTAAGTATGAATAATTGCTATTTAGACTTTAATGTTAATAAAAATATAATTTGTATTTTATACATTTTAAAATCACTTATTTGGTAATTATTAGTAGTTCATTGTTAAATTCTATATTTATGGTTTATTTGTTTTGATCTTTCTGGTAAGAGAATGATATTATTGTTTGGATTTACATTCATACAATTTTAGAATCTATACACTATTTAAATAAACATTCGATATTGATGATGATACAACGTTTATTACATGCGCATAATATATAGTTGTATGGTCTTATAGCATCTAAAATATAAGTATACGGCCTTATAGCATAATATATACTGTGCATTATGCCTTGTGCCTCATAATATAATTTCACATGTCCTAATTTCCTATATGGTTAATATAATATTTCAGTTGAAGGAAAGCCATATCTAAACTGCAGTTGTATTAACCACCACATATTGAAAAACGTATTAAAAATAGATGAATATAAAAATGAAAACGAAAACGAAAAGAAAAGAAAATCTAATCGCATTTCCATCCATCGAGTACGCTATCCGTCATATTAAACCTGCAGCAGCTCCATATATATATCGAGGCAGGATAAAAATAACAATAACCGCGGAACCCTATTCCCTGCAGGACCCTCTGGACCGCGCCTCAATCCATCACAGAGATAATACAAAAACAACGGCCGCAAAAGCCCTGTCGTCGCTAATTCAATCCGGTCTGCCGGTCACCCACACTCGGCTACCTAATGGCTTCGGGACGGCAGGAAACGACGAGAACATTGGAAGTGCCCTGCACGTGTATCGACGGCCAACCGGATGTATATAATATTGACTTCAACGCGGGTATCTACATCGCGATATATATGTACGTATAGGTATTATCGTTACCTATATTATAATAATATGGTCCCAGTGTACATAAATTATAATTAGATGCGGGACGTTCGGTGGTTATGACGTAAAGCTTTTTAGTAGGATAATGTAGCTGCTATTTCGATATTATATTATATCCATCATGTCATAGCTCGAGAAATTAAATTTTCCGACTGCCTTTGATAATATTATATAGTGTATAGGTACCTACTATAATTATGTATATATAATGGTATTTGTAAGTTATTGTTTTCGAATCAAAAAATAAACCAATCAGTCCTACCGCGGACAATTTGAGTTGTACATAGACTTGCGTAGGTACTACATATGACGTGCGCGTAGAAATAGTCAGACAGAACACGTTTTAAGTATACACTTTACCAATTTCAGCAATAATAATTCAAACAGTAGTGTATCAATACAACCATAATGCGCAGTAGGAATTCAATATCGACGAAGTATTTTATGACGTATGACTTATAGGTGTTAAAACTTAAAATGTAATACTGTTTTATTATTGGTGAATATTATATAAATAGGTAACTACATAAAGTTAAATCCAAAAAATACAAATAATTTTGAACTTTTCTAATATTTGTTTTTATTTTTTACAGCAAATTGACAAACGTGCAAAGACCAATTTATTAATTTTTTTTATTTTGTTGTTTCATTTACTCATTTTTAAATTACTTAGATAAAATGTAGCATAGAAATGTAAATAACATCTGTAATTTCTTTCAAATAAAAAAAACTTTTTTGTGTCTCCAAATCCAATTATTATTATATATTTATAGGACTGCTTTCCACTTAGGGAAATCGAATTTTTTCGTTGGCAAAGTTCGGTTTGTCCCGAAGGGAGAAAGTTCGATAACAATGGGCGTGGCATCAACGATAAGGGAAGACAAAAGGCCCCGGAGATACTATATTATAGAAAACAGCGGTAGTCCGAATATGTCGAGGTCTCATTAATCACCGAATCCATCACACAATTATTGCCAAAACACATTATTTAAAAAAATAATAATAGTTACACATTCCTAGTTAAGCAAATTTGGGTAATAGCACAATGTCATTTAACACTTGTTTATTTAATATAACTATTACTTAAACCCAGTTGGTAATTTGTCCATACAATTCGTATTTCAGAACTCATAAAAACAGTTTTTGAATAATAACTACTAGAATTTTTTTTAATATAACTTGTATTGATAATACCACGATTGTAACGAAATTCAGATACTACACTGAACATTGGAATACACCTAAAATTATTTCTGATTCGCAATATATTAGTTGAAAAATATCATATACTTATTTCATTACCTTATTATAGGTGCCAATATATCCTCGGTGAAATGTAAAAAAAATACCTACTTATCAAAATATATGAAACCTACTATTAGTTGAAAAATAACGGACGCTAATGACGTCAAAGTCGAAGTTTAAAAATTAAATAATATTTTAATATATATTATAAATTAGATTTAGAATTTAAAAAAATAAATCAATATACATTGTCATCAAACAAATTATTTATGGGTTTTAAATAATAGCTGCAGTACGTTTTAAGAATGTACCTATGTAGGTATTAAAATTGCTTATATGTGCATACAATTATTTTATAGGTACATTATATTAGTGTCTTATATATAACAATATAATAATATGTGTGCTACTTCATAATAGTTTCTTATCAAGTGATACACTACGAAGCTATAATAACAAAAACGTAAAAAAAAAAATTACTAAGAAGTAATAATTATAATACCTGTTCAAAGTACCATGGTGCTTTACAACGCAGAAAAATGTTTTGTTTAAAATAATCACGAACCAATAATACTTCTTTCATAATTTAAGTAATTGTTTCGTTAAAACGAGCCTTAGTTGTTTTCGTTAAACCGTTCGATTATAAATTATAATTTACTATAGATAATAATAATAATAATAATAAATCAAATATTAAATATTGTTTAATTTAGAATTGGCATATTTCTCATGATAGGTATTGGTCAAAGATAACTGCTCCGTTCGTTTTGAGAAACAAACGGAATAATCTAATGTAATCTTTTTATGAAGAAAAAGTGTTAAAACGTTTGCCGGCACTTTTGTTACGTTTATAGGGTGACAGTTCGGGCATTTAAAAGGGTTTATGTCATTTCCTTGACGTTTTCCAAGCAGATTTATTTAATTTATCTGTCATGAATTTAAAACAGGAAACTTAAATGAACACTTTCTGCGCATTTATTTATAAAATAATGATCTAGAAAAAAAAATAATAATAATAATAAAAAACGGTGGCGTGTAAGCCGTTTTATTTTTCTCCTGTAGGAAAAGGTGAGGGAAGTAAATGTCTTAGTAACACACGACACACGTGCGGAGTCATCGCTAAACGTGACTTAGATAAATATAATACTGAGCCATAACTATCTAATGTAAATAATAGAATAATATATTTTATTATTCTAAAAGACTAGCGGAATAAATAAAAAACATTAGCCAAACGGCGTCTTGAAAGTAAAAAGGTATAATCGTGTTAATAATTTAATATATTTTATACTAATTTTAAGAATAGTTTTAATAATACTCAATTCAAATACCTAGTGGATTGTTTTAAATAATATTAAGTTATATTTAAGTATATTCCTAGACAACATTTTATTATTTTTACGCGTGAGGATCGAACGAAACGTATATAGACAGTGACAATGTGTGACATTAAAATTTAGTTCAGCTAATACACTTGATACGTAAATAGAAATAGTAAATACTTAATTCGTGTAAAATACGTAAAACTGGTATGCTCTTTTTCTTTGTGTATCGATCGATAAGAAAAAAAATAATATTCCATTTGATAAACATCGGTGCCGAGGTTTTTTCTGTTGCTAAAAATCGTTTTTGTAACGGAATTAAGGACGGCATAGTCGGTAAGTAAATAATAGAAAGGAAAATATTTTGTTTTAATTATAAAACCCTCAAGAAGCTCTAAGGGTATTTTTTTTTTACACCGTTCTATTTTCTCTTTGTGCAAAATGCATATAATAAGCCTTTTCCTTTCACTCCCCACTCCCACTCAATCACACTACCACCTCCATCACTCTCTCTCACTCTATCTCTCGCTCTCTCTCGCTTACTCTCACACTCTCTCTCTCTGATTCTAGTTTGTCCGCAGGGCCGGGTCCCGCGTGTATTAACACCACCACACCTCCAGCCGACGACTATACCGTACCAAAAAACCGAATTCCGGGCCCCTGAAGGGTTAATTGGTCGTGCCATTAGCGAGGTATACCCGGCCGGGATCCCAGTTGTTTATATCATTTAACAAGCGACAATTTATAACTGCCAGTATTGCGCAGTTTGCACGTACATTATACGGTTACGAGTGTATGCTGTATATTTATGTATATATAATGGGTGTGTGTGTACCCAGACAGGCTGACGACGAATTAGACAGGAAAAAAAACAATATTCTTAACAAACATGTACCCTTTCACCAATTGTCAGAGTCATTTCTCTGAACGATATCTCTCGAGGGGCCAATCTATAATATAATACGGAGGAGGTCCCCTGTCGAATTGATCACAGTCATCTACGCCCGAGACAACTTTATAACGACAGCGACGGTCGTCTAGAAGTTTAATAAAAATTACTCGGGAAACAATGTTCTATGTTACCGCATCTATATACCTATACATTTCCTAAATTAAATTTTCTACTGCAATCAATAATCAATTTGTATTTATTTTAACTACAGTGTTTCTATATTATAGGAACTTATGTTAATCGTTATGGAAGAATATTGTATTATGTTATTCAACGCTGTAAATCGGCTTTTAAATTCATAATATAATTTATACACAAAAAGTGATAATAAAAAAAAAATTATTACTAAAGTAATTAGGTATATGTTCATAATATCATAATACGACATTATAGCATTAGAGTATCAAATTACGACGGTAAATTGTATAATTTAGGTCGAATTAAAAACGTAGAAGTAATCATATTAACTTACATTAAGTCAGAAAAAATATTGACTTGGTTTATTATTTTTCAAATGAATAAAAGTGACTACTTTACAGTTAAGTATATACATAATATTCAGTTTAAATGATGAATGCCACAGCCCACAATGATTCTTAATTTCAATGTCATTCTTGTTTATATTATTACCGACGAACACTACTTAAAAAAAGGTCTTAAAGTGCTTTCATAAATCATTTGGTTTTTATTTTTTTTATACTGTCATAATGTTTAATTTAAAATTACATTGCTTCTTTTAAAAGTCACCATTATATTAATTTCATAAGAAAATAGTAATAACCCTAAAGAAATTATCTCATGAACGTTATAAAATAAAAAGAAACGGTTTTTGTAGAATTAAATTAATCAGCAGTTTTTACTTTCATTAACGGCAACACGTTAAATGTGTTTTTTGTTCAGTTTAGTGTGACCAATTCAAATTTATCTTTAAATTTATCTAAATTAAAACTGAATTACGTATAATATAAGTGTTTTAATAATAAAACACTTGATATATAATAATATGTTAAAACTATTTCAAAAATACCGAAATACCAACAAAAATATATATCCATCATAAGGAATTATAAGTTATATGAATATAATATTATGATGTATTATATTATATATCGAAGTAACGACTGAAGCACAACAAGTTTACTTTTTGCTCATTAAAAAAAAAAAAATAATACTTATTATTAAACTAGTTTACTCAGTATTATAATGATTAATAAAATATATTATGTACCGCATACGCGTTGAATTACAATAATTTTAATGTAATGTATACCCGCAAGTTTATTATAATCTTAACATATTATAAAACAAAGTCCCTTTTTCTACTTGAATGCTTAGATCTTTAAAACTACGCAACGGATTTTGATACGGTTTTTGTTAAATAGATAGAGTGGTTCAAGAGGAAGGTTTATATAACATGCATAATATATAGTAGAGAAACACTGCCCTTTTTTGTATATAGGTATGAGCATATATCGAAAAGAACTCTACTTATTAGTTATTTTATTACGGTTTTCACTAATAAATCGGTCGAGTCACGGGGAAGGTTTTAATGTATTATAATTTTCCTTTGTGAAATTAATTGGGTGGCCGAAAATAATAACAATCTATGTCTATATATACAAAAATAAATGTTTGTCTGTATGTCATTGAACTCCTCCTAAACCACTGGACATTTTTTGTGTGTTTTTGAGTGAGTCACTGAATGGTTTAGATTCACAATTAGACCCAGTTGGTTCATCCCGGAGAGGTGCTTTGAGATTTACGATAGAAATTTGCTTTTTATTTAGTCAATCTAAATGGTTGCAATTTGTTACATATTGATATTATAATATATTATTGTACTATTATAATTATTAGAAGACATATGGTATATATATATTTTGTACAAATATATATTTATCAAAAATACAAATATTTGGCCTGGACAACGTCAGGCGGGACACTTAGTAATATTATATAAAATACACTTTTTTTTATTTATTATCGATCCGATTCCATAGAGGTACTTTTTCTGAGTTTTACAATTTGTTCACACGAATATAAACGTTCAGTCGTTATAATATAAAAGTGGTAAATGGCTTGTAAATCGAAAGACTATAAGGTGCGTATACCTATACAAACGACGCACAGATGTGGTAATTTTTCAAATTGATTAAGCCGACATTCATCTAGTAAACATAACAACGCATCTTTATAGAACACGCCGTATACATAAATCAGTACCTACCTATATACTATAATAGTCAACAGACAGTATATTTTATATATATAGAATCGTATATGCCGGATTTTCCTTTCACTTGGTAAATCCCATTTGTGCGATAGCACCACTGGCGAGGGACTGTGATGCTCTTTTAACTCGTTAGCAATACACACGTAGGTGTACGTGAAGATTTTTCGGACCGAGGGCAATAGATAATATGGGAAAAGGAAGAGCAGGACAGGCGCGTGTGAGAAGTGAGCCATTCGCAGGCCGATAACAGTTTCTCTTCGTCAGGTGCAAAGCTCTGATTCGAGGCCTACAGCAAAGCTTTTTAACGGAACGGACAGCCAAAATTCTGGGGCCACAGCAAGGTGGGGGGGGGGGGGGGGGGGTAATCCCTTTGTGTCGTGTTGTTCGGCGACTGTAAGCCTTACAAATCAGCGTTAGTCTACGAGCAAATAAATAAAACCGTCACACCGTCCGGACGCAAAACGGATTTGGCACTACTACGACGCCGACGACGACGACGACGACTATACGAAGACGATTTTTTCCAATTTAAGTAATCGATACTACTGCTGTTGTACGCTGTTACTATATAACTAAATGTACGCACTACAAGTATAAAAAGTATTCATTCAAAGTATTTTTTTCATTATTATTATTTTGTACCAGTGTAGTAGTTGCTCGAGAATTCCAAACATGCTTGTTCCCGGCTCATATATATAATATATATATAGTGTTTTCCTTAAACATAGTACAACTGCTGCAGTACAAGGTATATAGCGCAACAAAGTGTTAAAAATTCATCTGTACCGACATTTGTAATACACGATTCGCTGCAGCGGAAACGGTGGCATATAATTTATAATAATATGCTGACATTATAAATTAGAACACTCGAGCTTTTAACATGACATTTTAAAGTGTAACTTTTTTTTCTCTATCAATAATCTTATTATTATTAACTGCGAAATACAAAACTGTCATCAAACATAGTTTTCTGTTATCCTAAACGAAGTGTCAAAATTTATTTTTGTGTTTTGTTTATCTCGTATTCTCGTGTATTTAACGCATTAGCACTATAATTTTAAGATGCATATAATATGATAAACAACAATGTATTATAATTCATGAAAAATGGTTTTCATATATTAATATAGGGTAGCTATACGAATTAAGAATTCAAGAATAACCGTGGCGAGTTCGACCTACATAATATTATACAGTATAAATTTCATTGTTCAATCATCGTAAATTATTAATTCCTCTATTATTTTTTTTGTTTATAAAATCTTCAACATTGAACTTGAACGTAGTATAAAATATAAATACGTCATGACGAAAATAACTAAAAAAAATGTGTATAATGTAATAAGTGTCGAGTTTACGCGTTTTACACAATCGAAAAAAAAATATTATATTGCTGAAAGTGTTATTAGAAAACAGTCATACCTTGCCCACACCAGTAAGTTCTTTGCCGGCAATCCGTCGCTGCAACAATGCTGGCAGAAGAGGCGCGTGCTTGTGCAGGCCGCTGGCGAATCCGTGCGGGGTGGTCATAGCATCTTCTCCTTGAGATCCCCGTCTTTTTCTGCGATGAGGCGAACCATTTAGATTCAATTTTTGAGACGCCCTAAAGTAACACACACAAAAAAAAATATTAATTGTGTGTCCAGTCGATTTTAAATATTTTATCATAATGATTATTACTCCAGGTAAAGATTAATTTTGAAAACAATGCCATTTTGTTATTTACTCATATTATTGTAATGGCAATAATGTAAATGACGTGTGCCACCGACAGTATTCATCACCGGTGTTTCTCAATTTCCTCTCACGTCATTTGTTCGATGGGTCCAAACTCTCAAGCATATTATATCAGATTAAAATATTAAATTATATTATTATACTATAGAAACTATTTAAGTAATATAAAAATAAAAATAGAAATATAATTTTTTTTTATGGGTACCTTGGCTGAAGGGAGCTAGGTATAGTAGATCGTCATATTAAACGTGTTGCTATAACTTTGCTGGTGGTTGCAAAATCGTATTTTTTGATAAGACTTTTTGAAATAGGGAGCAAGACTCTCCAAAAATAACCACACATACGGCACACAAAATGTTACAAGAAAACATTTTTTTAATAATATATTATAGGTTTTAATTTGCAATTTTATGTTGATAACGATTTACAACATGATTTATTTCTGGTTACTATTATCCGTGATGGATGTTATTTTTTATTTAATAATATATTTTCCTCGAATGCATTTAATGATGTAATTATAATTTGGAGTACCTACTTGCTGCATGATGTATACAATAAATTTGATCCCTACTACGCATTATCGGGTTAATGGTTGGGCACTTACATCACTCTTAACCTGAACCTAAATGGAAACATGAAATGCAACCCAATCATGTAACAATGTAAGTATATAATGTTAAATGGTCGATGAATGCGGATGACAAGCATAATAAGATCTTTAAAACGTCGAGGCACGAAAAAAAAAAAACTTTCACTATAGCAATTTTTCGAACAGGCTTTTCTTTCTATAACACGTCGAAAGTATCGTTTTCATCCGGCAAACTACCCCACCACAGCAATAACCTAACCCCAGGGAAACACAACCGGTAAGTGCATTGTATTATTCTTCTCAAGGATATTTTTTTACGATTTCAACAAGTTTTATTCGAAAACTTTCCAGTTCATTGAATCATTTAATTGGAAAGTATGTTGAACGTCACCAGATATTTAAAATGTATGTGCCTACAATCCGTTTCCTATAAATATTGTATCGTCAAGGAAGGGTTAGAAAATACAATAATTTATCGTTTAATGGATAAAAAATACAAAATGTGTAAATAAGGCAATAAAATATTATTTTCAGCATTCCGTTTTACATAGTATCACCATCTACATAATTTATTTTAAGTGTGAAAATTACTTTTACGCAGGTAATATGTATCTTATATAATATTATAAATGTTTTTAATTTATATCGATTGAAGCGTAATACGAATTATAATTTATATAAGCACATCAAATATTTAAATAATTTCCTATTTGTCTTTGAATAACGCATACAATATTATTATGTTTGTAAATATAATATAATATATAAGCAGGTATTTTTTTCATTTTTTATTTTGTAAAACACAATCCATCATATTTTCATTTGTTTATAATGGCGGTAGACATCGATTTAGCATGACAACGTGATCGAAAAAAATAAGAAATGATGTAAAAATATAAAATAACTTTTCTTAGTGTATTTATTTTTTTTTATTATTAAGTACGCATCCCACAGCACCTTAACTACCCATACGAATAGTATTATGGTTATTCGCTGGGTTCTAATGTCGTTATGGTCACATACCGTCTGTAATTCGAACGAGCCAGCTGGTAACCTTTATACCTCTATATGGATGTACATAATAATTATTACGAGTAGGTACTGATCGGGATGAGCGCAAAATTGAATTTTCACATCTGGTCGTCTTCCGTTATTCGCACGACCAGATTTACCTATCAGTTATACGCGCATTGTACATGTTTTTTCATTTAATGATGAATTTATTCAAATTCTAATTTTTGGAATATTTTAATATACTCAAGTAATGACCATAGACATAAAATATATTTTTAAATTCTTGAATTTTTTTATACTACATAATAAGGAGTGGCGATACAAACTTTAATGTTTTTCGAATGAGAACCCCATTTTGTATTATTGATGAACTTAACTTATAGTTTTTTGATTATACAAATGTTTGTATACTAAGGATATAATCCTCAGTCCTTACAAATAGTCTTACAAAAATATATAATATTTATAATTACGGATTTAGTATTTAATATACTTGGATCATTTTTATAAATTATAAATACAAAATATTGATAGATTAATATTAATTTCTAAAATTTTCAAATGTCTATAACGACTATAACCCCCATAACTTCTAAACCTATTATCATGGAGCTATTATCCTTAGTATTCATATACTGTTCATTCGAATTTTGATTTTGATATTATGTCAAATTATTCATAAAACGTAGATATCTGCTAAACAATTTACAATAGAAAAGGGATGTTCTCGTTTAATAAAAAAAATTGTATCTCCACAGGACTAGGACCCTCTTAAAGTAATACACAAAATCTCATAAATTTTAAAATACAATTTATAAGTATATTTAAAAATTCTAAAAATCAGAATTTGATTAAATTCTTTATAAAATGATAAAATTGGGTCGATCATGCTTGGTAAATCACCCTGTATATAGTATATTATAAAATATAATATTAACCCTAGGTATCACTCTATTCCCGGTCGGAATGACACCAACCCAATCTATATGTCAGGGGTGTGGTCACAGGTGGTGGGGATGAGGGTGTCATACCCCTCCCTCATTTTAGCTTATTTTTGTCATATCAAATATTATATGATAAAACAATCAAAGTACCTATATTAAACGCTATATAGAGTGGTCTGCGAATAGTAAAATATTCTGTATAGTACTGTCGAACAGGAATTGTTTAGCTCTGCGTCTAACTTGTGTAATAGCAGGACAATACAATAGTTTATAAAAAATCACCCAATAAGACTGCGCAACGTTACTCAACAGCGATTCGATTGAAGTTACGAATCATCTAAATCACAAACATTTTTTGGATCAACTGGCCGTTATACGACTAAAGTTACTTACCTATTTGTAAATATTAAATTATCGGACACGGTGTCACTGTTCTATACCAATAAATATTAATCTGGTTGCAGAACAAAGTATATACATAACGCATACGTATATACGTAAAATATATATTATGTACGTAAACTCTTGTACGGTGAAATAACATGTTATACCTAAGTATCTAACCTAACAATATTATATATTAATATAAACAAAATTATGAAATCAGAATCATAATATCAATAATGAATATATGTATGTGTTTAGGATAAGCTTTATTTACTTTTCATTAAAACTTCCAGAGTTTGAGTCATGTTGATAAATAATAATAATAATAATATAGCAGTATAATTAAGGTATAGCGAGGTATACCAGGTACCTGCGTATACATATTATATAATGCTAAATAGATTTAAATTCGAATAAGTTTTTGTGAATTTAGACTTGTTACTCGTATTATAGTATGACTAGGATATCAAGAGATAAGGCACCCTAACAATCAAATCATAAATGATTAATTAAAACCGTGTTTTCTTAATACCTATTTGTCATTGTTGAACAACACTAGTTTTTACTTTTACTCGCACTTTGGCCTACGTTATTAAATTCCGCAAACTTTAATGGAATTACACGATAAATATTAATTATCATTGCACTTGCCGTTCTTTTTCTTAATTACATGACCGCGAGGAGGACCGGCAATAATGTCCTATTATATAGAAGTCGCTGATAACAAAATTCAGCTGTTGTATATAATATGAATAGGTGTACTATATGTCGTTAACCTTCCAGCCCTTATTATTATTATTATTATTACTCTCGTGGGAATTTCTAGTTGTATTACAGCCACCAATTACATATATATTATAAAATATAATATTGTAATAAATCATACCTATATAGTTCAGTTTGTTATTTCCGAAACAATGTGATTATTTGTTTTTATTACTATCCTATAAATGACGTCGGGGAAACCCTTTATTATAAGTTTTAATATTTAAATTATTTATTATTTATTTCCAAGATCTTACCATCTTTTACATGATATTATATAAAAATTATTACAATTCAAAATAAAACTTAAATAAGGCTATAACGATTAAAAGTAACTATGCAAATTTTAAAGAAGAAAGGGTTTTGGCAACGAATTTAAATAAATAAATTTATAGACACTTAGAATTGGCGCAAATATATTTCAAGAAATGCACTAAGTTTATGCATATTTAAAGCGAGCAATAAAAGTAATTAAACGCTTCGTTAAACTAATCTCGAGTAATGATGAAAATTTAAACAAAAGTATTAGTTAACTATCTATTTAAAATTTAGATTTGCGAATTGTCAAAAATGCGTTAATACGAAACATATTTTTTACTTACTGATATTCATTTAAGTATACAAAATAAAAAATATTCATAATATGTATGATATTTTATGATAAAAAATATCAAATATTAATTTAAAAAAATGTCATATTATGTTGATAATTCAAATTTAAAATAAGATCAAAAATGATTTTTTTCATAAAAATAGATATTATACAATATCACATAGGTATCCGTATAGTTCTGTAGATAGTTCAACATATGAGTACATATTGTGTAACCAAAGGCTATAGTTTAAGGAGATAAAATCTTACCAGGTAACGGTAGCCGTAAAAGATGAAAAGTATACAATAAAAACTTTTTCTGCTTAGGGTTTACGACACTAGTGTAATCGTATCGATTCACTATAGGAAAATGTGAAACGTTTCAGACGAAAGTTGTGGCAATAAAAATAACGACTGGGTGTAAAATGACGACAGTTAAAATTCGCTTGTTGAAGCACAAATGAAAGAAGTAAATTCCGAATTAATAAATTCAAAATGGTTTCGTCTGGTTTTATATTTTGCTCAGCTGTTGTCGTGGATCAAACTTCTCATCATTTCAGAAACAAAAGTGCTTTAAGGCTACAATATGCATAGAATATGTATTCCATACAAAGGATATTAAAAGATAATAATAAAGGTAGTTTCTGTACAACACTTTTCGGGTAATTTACTTTATAGGAGTAACTGTCTTTTAAAAAAACAGAAAATTAAAAAAAAAAATCATTATTGCCGCTTATATGCTGGTCATTGACTGACCTGAAATAGTTAATAACTATGAAAATGTAATCTAATTGTACATAGGTACTAATATTACGTTTCATGTTTTAAATATATATAAAAAAATAATAATATAAAAAAACTGAAGCATTCCGAACAACAAAAATATATTATATGACGTCGGAAAATAGTTTGAAAACATTATTGCAATATCACCAAGACGAGTGGCGAATGCACTATAGCGTGGAGAGATTTTCTGAATTTGTCGAAAAACGTTTGAGAGCACGACATGTGTGAGCCCAGTCACATGGTGTCCGAAAGTTTTCTTATTACACTGCAGTCCGTGGTCGAGAGAAGTGGTGAAAAGAAACTTTGTTTCTTCCCTCTCGTACTTAGAAATCATTAGTAGCCGGCAAAATGAAAATGAAAAAAAAAACCCAAAGAAGAAGTGCCCCCCGATGGGGCTTAATTTCATTAACGCATCATCTCTCCACGGTGGGGCACGAACATACACCACACGCACCACACACACCCACACCCACACACACATACGTGGCGAAGTCGGTACAACAGAAGGCAGCCGCCGTTCATTACCAAAGGAATATAACGTTCACGTGTGCCCATGTAGGCTGTGGAGGTGAGTGACGTCACGATATACCGAAACCCGATCACGTCCAATACTACGGTATAGAAGGTTGTCGTGCCGGTCACGTCTTCCTTTATCCCCTCTATCCACCGCCCGGTCGTATTCCTCCTGTGTTCACCGACGCCGATCCTCTCCCGCCGAATCTTTGCGTCCTTTTTTTTTTTTTTTACCTCCACTATACGTTCTACTTTTAACTTTGACAGCCGCGCGTCCACCTCCACCTCCGCGAGGAAAACATGTTTTGAATATTTCACCCCCTCCCCTAATAGCTTCGGAGAAACCTCAATTTCTTCTTTATACTCCCTACTATATATATATTATATTATACGTGTATAGCCATAATATATGCCGCTGCCGCTTCGTCTTGTTCCATATTGCCACCCCTCGTCTCGGACGTACGAATATATATATTTATATATTTATATATTTTATTATTCCCCGTGTCCGACGCGCGTAATAACACGGTAAAAAAATGTGTCCTCAGATATGGGAATTCCATATATAATATTACGCAGTAAAGTTGACGGTGAGTTCTTTTTATTTTCAAACCACAAAACACATGTAATAATAATAACATAGCTGTTAAGTTTTTCTGAATATAGGTACGATGCAGACGTTTTCAACTTTGTGAATATTCTATGTAATAATATTATAATATACACATACACATATAATAATATATGTAAATCAAACTTTACGTTCAAGCTTGAATAAATTTGCGTAGTAATACAAGTAAAAAAATCTGTGTTCCATAATGGTAATAGACCTACATGGTTATATATAGACGTTAGGTAGTATTATATTATATTTATATGCGAAACTACGCTAAGTATATGACGAGATCGAGTTGTTGAATAAATACTATAGAATCAACATATTTTAATGGAACCCTTTGAACGTTCACATTGATATCTTTAACATTGTTTTTAATAATTATAATATCTATACGAAGCATAATATACTGCAGTTACATTATAATTATGTAGTACTCATAATTCTTCTATGATCATGATATTTTAATCGGTCATTAAAATAAATTATCTAGTTGGCGAATAAAAAAAAAATGTTTATAAACTAATTTAAATAACAAACACGTTGCATAATATTAAATTTATATTAGGTATAATAATTATGTTTTAAAAGTAAAAAATCGTATGACGAAAAAAACATATTTCAAATTTTTAGGTAATATATTTTGCATGTTATAATAAAAATGTACAAAAGTTTCCCTTTTCTGGACATAAAAGAAACATTAAGCTGTATTTGGATAATAATAACGTGTCCTCCCTTTCTATATGCGTTTCCGATAAGGAAGAAAAACGGATCAGAAACGCCATTAGGAAAATTGATCAAAACAAATCTAGTAGAAAGCAAGATAGCGATAGGAAAAGAAAAAGGGATACTATATGGAGAACCTACAAATATATAAAATTATGTGGCGAACGAACAATAGAAGTTAAAATAATATATAATGGACGACCTGCAGTGGTGGTCACACAACATATATTACAATTTATATACAAGCGTATTGCACCTCCTATATTTTCAAAAAGGCAGTTTTTCGGTGAATGGCAAAGTATTATTTACCGAGAACCTGTATAACATAATATGCGAATACAATATTTCGATAATTGAATGCATCTTTTTTACGAATTATGCAATTTTTTAATTTACTAAAAATACAGACGGTATATTATTATGTATCTATTTATAGATTTCCTTTAAATTTAATATTTTCGTAATGGCTTACGACCACTATCACGACAATACATCCTTTCAGATGGTTTACTGTGGTCTACTCTATGGGCCATATAATATATAATTGGTGCTCTGTTTGTAGATAGTTATTAATTTTGTTTTGTTTTGTTTTTTTCTATTTTTTTTTTTTAATGACTTAAAATGTAAATAAGAACATCCCAGCAACATAATTCCCGAGAACAGTTTTCGTGTATAAATGTTTTCCACGTTTCTCACTTTTTCAAGCACTTAACTTCAACCGTAGGTCCATTTTTACTTATAAAACCCCATTTATTATTGCGCTTTTACCTTTTTATGGGTTTTTTGATTAACGACAGTTTTCATTTTTGCGATGTTCGTACGGTAGGTACGTGCAAGTCAGTGCTATTTTTCATTTCACTGGAGTTATCTGGCGAAACAAAAGTACGATGATATATAAATTAGCCAACTCGAAATGAAACTTTTTTGTTTGTAGTTTTAAATTGCCACTGATCCTTTGTAACGGGCGTTCAGATATATAATGAGCAATGTTATAAATATGACTAAATCCAGATATGGTCCTGAAGTATAGGCTATATATGCCTATACCTAAATAATACCAACGCGAAATAATGAATGTAGCTAGGTATTAGATGGGATTAATTTTGCTGACTTATGATAGGTCCCTTGAAATTTATTAGAATAATAACTTGATCAGTATCAGCTGTAATATACGGGTGGTCCTTTTAACGTAAGACACTAGGTATGGCAGAAGACGCACTAACGGCTTTTTCACTATTGTTTAAGCTTTTTGAACGATAGCATAATATATTTTTTTTCATATTAAGAAGCAAAATATTGTTCGGATTGTTTTGATCTGTAAAAATTAAATTTTGGACAATTAGTTTAATAAAGTTATAAGTATTTAACGTTTTAATGAGCGGAGTAGTGGACCATCAGTTTGCAGAGTACCCCTGTGGCCCTGTACCACTCCACTCCGCTCATATTACCTATAAATACTCATAGCTCATATACTTCTCGTCCAAAAATCAAATTTTAAACATCGATGGTCTCCAAAAAATATTCTTTTTTGGAATGAGAATTCAAAAATGCGTGTTTTTATTGAAAAAAGTAAAATATTAAAACAATTTTAACTAGGTACAAGAAATATATTATTTTTAGAAAAATTTTAATTTTAAAGACTTAAAACTATGAAGAAAAAAAAAACGTTTATAAAAACGTTAATAGTTAGGTTAAATGGATTACCCGGTATATTTATAAGTAATAATAAAATAATGCGCATACCTATCGTTTAAATTAATAATATTATATAAGATAAAATATATTTATTATTCGTAAGATACATTGTTTTGATTGTTTGACGCGATACATTTAGAATCCTAAGATAAATAATAATTTATTGTTAAGAGAATAAGTAAACGTACTATAACGATAGACTATTAGTTTTAATTAATAATCGTGTTACGTTTTTTGATTGAATAATTATAAACTATTGTACATTACCTATATTATTGTGTATGGTCGATGGAAGGTACGTATATTACTGAGTATTGTTCTTAAAGGAAATAGTCGTACTTTGTTACTTTGGTATTTAAAATGTCAAGAATAAACATTTAACATGTCTTAAAATAAGACATGTTAAATGTTTATGTCTATTTTAATCTTGATATCATAATTTAATATTGGTAATGACTCCGACAAAGAGATCCACAGTATTATATTTGTCTTAATTAAGTTTGAAACAATAATAACTATAGGTTGTCCTTTTGAAAACGCTTCGAATAATTTAATCTGGCAATGAAAGGGTTTTAAATAACAATAATTAATTATACAGTAGTATAGCGGGTAGGTAGGTACTACATAGAACATGTATAATACAACGCGTCTTATACGGGTCGGCTACGTTTCGCGTCAATGTTTGAACTTATTTAACCCTCTGAACCCCGAAGTTTACTGCATAAATAAAATATAACTACTCAGGCACTTCGATATATTTTGACCGTAAAGTATGATGAAATTAGTTATTAAATTTGCTCTCGAGGTGAAATTCGGCGGAGCAAAATACGATAGTAATAATAATATAGTATTAAATACCCGGGTAACCGCGGTTTGTGCGACGAAACGGAAATGGCTATTGAGCGGGAGGAAACGGACTTCCTACGTCGTATAATATATAGGAACATATATAGAAGAAGAGAGAAAAAGAGTTTCGGCGGCTGCGGCAGAAGGCCCTCCGTCACGCGTCGTATCCGTGTGTATAGAGGAGCGAGTGGAGGAGTGAGTGGAGGAGGTATTTCGATAAAAATAACAAACGGTGTATATACGATGTAGTTTTATTATAGGTGCCAAACAGTGGCAGCAGCAGCAGATGGGGTAAGTTATACTATAATAACGTCCCGGAGCCACGGTGACGTATTCGCCCCACCTGCTGCTCCGCGTCCGACGTCGTCGTCGTCATCCTATAAACGAGCTTACTGTTTATTATTATTATTACCCGTCTCTCCGCGGGGATGTATGGCATTTTTCAGATTCAACGATGTAAAACGATGTTTCAGTATTTTCTTTATTTTTTTTTTTTTTTTGTTTATACTCAAAGACGCGCGCGCTGCGTACGTATGAGAGAGACGAAGGGTTTTCCGCTCTTTTTTTTATGGCCGAAAATCGTTTTCTCCCCATAAGCTGTTTTTACGGGAACTAGCTGCTGAGGTCCCGTGCGCGCTGCAAGTGCCGGTGCGCACACTACGAACGATATTTCCTCGGACGCATAAGCCACGTGTCACATTTTTATTATAATGTAACACATCGGAGCACTTTAAAATAGAAAGCCTATTGTGTTTCTTTACGACGGCCGATTCGCGTGACTGGAATTTATACTCCCGATCCGGGACTTCGCCCCACCGCCGCCGCCGGCACCGTCTTTTCCGACACCGCTAACCGTTATATGGATCCCCATTAAAACGGTATAATTTTATTGAATTTAATTGAAAGCCGTTTTTATGCGAGCCGTAAAAGAAACGGGTGACATGGGTTCGTAATATTATAATATTTATACAGTATTAATAATAACAAGCGGCGGCGGTGGCGATTGCTGTATAGAGGTTAAACATCATGTACCTACATCAAGTCTTAATTATATTAATGAGCAAATTGAGTTAAATTATCTTATTCGATTCATTACTGTATAGTGTATAGGCACTTAAAGACCGTTTAATAACAAATTAAACGCATGGTACATCTTAAATAATATAATACGTACATTCGAATCGTACATAATATGAATATACCCAGTATATGGTATATTATGGTGCGCTTTGCACCGTTTTTACTCCCTGCCGCACAGTAATACGCGTACGATCAAATCTTGATATAAATATTTATAAATAATATTGCAAAATAGTAACTCAAGTCTTGTCGCCATATCATTATGATAATGTCATCGAACGACATACATTGTAACGGAGTTATGTTAAATTCAAACACGCGAAAAACATCATCGTAACTATTGTATTTAGTAGATATAGTATATACTATATAGTATATACCATCTATATCAACTACCTATATACTATGTAGGTAAGTACTATTATAAGCATTTAATTTTTTTTATTATTACACCTATACTATTATTATAAAAAGTCTATTTATACGAATAAAAATACAAACGTACACACGCGGACGCCGTGCCGTGTGGGTTTCATTGAAGGACTCGCATAAATTGTTTCCGTTCGAGATCCTGCAGCGGCCGCGGCAGTTAGGTAATACGCCGATAAGATCGTACCTTTTTCATATATATAATACACTTGTCAACCGTGAGGATTTTTGTGTAACGAATAAAAAAACTATATATGCTTCAGAAATGAGCAGGGAAAAAAATAGAGAATTGTGAAAGATAAAAAAGGCAACAGAAAAAAAGTGTCCACTCATTCTTTTTGTTATAAGCTCGGAAAAGTCAAACAGTTAATTAAACTTTTGCAGTAATTTCCACGCGTATATATGAGTGAGAGAGAGAGAATTATCTTTGGGGACTGGAACGTGCCTTGGATTTATGTGCAGCCGACGCGCAGATAGGTGTAGGCGAGGTATATACTGCAGCTGATATAGGTATGTGTGTATATATATAATAATACATTACATAATAATAATATAAATAAAAATAAGCGAAAAATCCGTTAAGACTCGTTCGCAGGACGTTTATCATTAATATTACGGCCAGGACACAGAATTAGTTTTGGGAATGAAAAACCCCTCTGCCGCGGTATAATAAATACCAGCTGAAATCCCTGCGTGCGTTCAAATTGACTAACGGACCTAATAATACGCGTGTACCGGTATATAGTCGCCCACCCTGCTGCTTATTGCCCGCATATGTATTTTGACGGACGATTAAACTCGGACATTTGAATAAATTATCCACCGCCCATGAATCAATCAGAAACAGATTTCCCATACATATATACAATATACATTGATATAGGTAGTGCTTTTTCGCAGTTAGGTAATGGATTGTTTTTGTCCTTTATTGTAAACAACTATAGTGAAAAATAAAAAATAAACTTTCTACCCTTATATTTTGTATATCAGGGGAGTAGATATAGGTACGTAATGACGTATAAATGGTTAATATTTTTATTTAGAATTAAACATATTATGTATAGGATTCTTTTTGATAACTCATATCCTTCTCATATCGCATTGTTATATTATTATTCAGAACAAACAGAAAACATAATAATATTATGTTTTGTATTTAGTAAACAACAGCCGACTACTATAATTATTTCAATAATTTATTATTATTATCATTATATTACATGATATTTATGATAGTTTATTGATTTACTGGTCTTACGATTTTGACGTACATATATTATGCAATGTATAATAATATTGTACTTAATTTGCAAATTAGTTTTCTTTTGTACAATACAATACGACGCAAAATCAATAAAATAATGTTTAAGAAAAAGTCGTATGGAAAAATGTACACTACCATATTCAACTTTTACAAAATATTAAAATTAGTATTAAATAATTAAACTTTGTGACATATAATACATTATCATAATTTATGTTTTAAAATGTTATATCAGCAATCGTCATTATGTTAAAATAATTAATAAACACATATTGCCAATATTGAAAACATTCTAATATTATATTATTATATACAAGAAATTGCCTCAGATTAGAATTTTCACTTTTGTTGGTATTTCAATTACTGTTAAAGGTTTTTTTGGCATTCGTGGTATTTCTAAGTGTATTGCGGAATTAATGATGTGCGTCTACGCCTATATGTTATATATATATATATATATAATGTATAGCACTACATATATTCGAGATTCTATTCTATAATAAAGCTTGGAACATTTATTGAGCTTTTAATAAAGTTGATCTTTGGATTTCAATATTAATGAGAAAATTAAATAATGTCGGTATTAAAAATATTTTGTTTAATATTAAAAACATTAATCATAGATTCGTAAAAATATAATAGAATAAAATATTGATCTCGGTTTGATATCATTATTTTGCTTACTGTCACAAACATTGTCGGTAAATGAAAAAAATAATAAATACATATTATATGAATTGTTGTATTCGAATTTTGTTTTGTACTTTTAACCCATTTTAAAGTTGGTGGATTGTAAACTGTAATTTATTTTAGTGTTTTAATTTTGAAAAAAGTATAATAATATTTTTACAACTTATTAAAAAGTTTTTGAGAAGCTAACATTGCAAGGAAAAGAAGTGTACAATATAGTAGCATATTTTTAAACATATAAAACATTGTATCAATATTTTTGTTTGTATCTATTCTTATATATTTTTCGAAATACTTCAAGTTTATAGGCAATATTAAGCATAATACCTAAACCTAATGTTTAATAAGTTCAGGAATTTCGTAATTTTTTTTTCTTCATGGCTACAACGGTTGAACGGTATAGCCACTGTTTATAAAATTAATAATGGATAAATCGATTCTTATATTAAAAATACGCTGTTATCTCATTTTCTTTATAGTATGACGAATGCAACGTTATTGGTACTATAGACAAAGCTTTTAAGAAAGCGATCGCGTTAGATGAGAATTTCTAATCTGGGTGTTCGTTTGATTTTAGCCATTCCAAATTTCCGCACGTATTATTTACTTTTATTAACGAATAACGATGTGCGGAATTCTCTTAGATCGTAATACCATCTCGTTTATCTCTTCCAAAAATAGCGTGTTTGAAGATTTCTTGAAATTTAAATGGAAGAAAAACACTATTTCCCAATCCCTTTATAAATACTCTCCGCAACACCTTCCTATAACAACTCGGCGGCGCTTGTAGTGTTTTCGTTGCCGATTCCCCCCATCGAGAAGATCATTACGGTTATGAATAATTTCCGAACCGACCGTTTTCATCGACATCAAAATTATTATTATTTTCGAGGGTACTACGTTTAAGTGGAAGAGAAAAAATATAAGTATAATAATAAATATTAAATAAGAAAATAAAGGAATCAGTCGTGACAGGGGTAGCCGGGTAAGGACGTAGGGATATAGCTATTGGATGGTTTCCGATATAAAATTATATTTCGAGGTTAAACTTAAACCAACACCGAGGTTAATTAAGGTGCGTATATCCTGCTGACTTGCGCCCGTCGAAACGTTCTGTACGAGTATTTTCGTTTCGCTAAACCAGAAGTCTGTGAAATTGGAAAATTGCGTCTTCGTCCCATCCACTTATATCCTATCTCTCTCTCTCTCTCTCTCTCTCTCTCTCTCTCTCTCTCTCTCTTATATGAAATACGGTAGGCCGCCGGCCACAGAGGCATCTGCGTTCTATCCGCCGACCCCGGGTTGATGATAGCATTACAGATGAAAACCATATGACGAGGAATCGTGGAATTTTCACGGTCTACGAACAAGCCGAATCATCATTTACTGCGGTTGGGTCCCCGAGGGCGAATTGAAATGTAATTCTTTTACGGGCCACGCACGACGTTTAAGTGGAAAGAAAACACATTTCAAAGCAGTCGAAAAACAAACATTTGTGTATCTAAAACGACAGGCAAAGCCCTAATTCGCTAGTCACGTACTAATGGTCAAATATTTTATCTTTTATATATATAGGTACACGTATGTGGTGGTGACGCGATGTTTTTTAAAAGTTGTTTACGCCAAATATACAATAATGTTATTTCAACGATAGTACACTTTTTATTTTTTTTTAACGAATTTTTAGTTACCTACCTAACATAATATAATATGACAAATTTATTTCATTATTCTATGTAAAAAAATAGCCAATTTTTATAAAATAAGAGCTGCCGTATTCGTTAGCTCGAATAATCCTATATGTAAGTTATATACATATGTGCTTGTAAGTCAGTTAGAAAAACACATAATATAAACCTACTTTAACGTAGAAGTAAAAAAAAATGCTCATCGACCTGGGATGAGCGAGTGGTAACACAATAAATGTTGCTATGTACCAAAAACGAATCTGGAAATGAGGCTAATCGAACTTTATTCGTAGTCATTCATGTCGCATCCAAATATACTGAGTTTTTGATTAATGGACTATGTGTACGTGAGCTTGCCAGTAAAAGTGTCAAAATCAGCTGACTCATTCAATTCGGAACAGAAAAAGTTTTTTTACACAGGTTTTCAATTTAATAGTGCAAAAACGCCTACGGTCTCCGAATTCCAAATGTGCATGTGCAACGGCAAAAAGGTTTGGAATGTTGAAAGAAACTTATTGGAAGGGAGGATTATATCTAAAAGGATATAGCGCTTCTACAAGTTTTTTCAAACAGATTTTGAAATTAATTATAACTTGTGAAACGGAAACTTGTTTAGAAACTACCCAATACCTACGTGTTTTCTTTTATATTTACTTTGATTTTTTTACAACTGAGTTTAATTGTATGCTAAAATTTAAAAATATACGTTAAAACTACTCCCTCCATTTGAATTATTAAAATATGTATTTTGTTTTAAATAATCTGAGTTCCGGCACAACTTTAGTAATTCGAATACTTCAGTTTTTTTTTTATTTAAGTACCTACTTGTAGTAAGTATACCTATTTATTTATATTTTAGAATTCTTACATTATATTATATAATTATAAAAAGTATATTTTTATATTTTATACCTTCGTCCTTCAACAACGTATACCTATAATAATATATATAAATTCTAATTTATTTATAGTTCAGCATTGTTTTATCATACTATAAGTGCACATAATATAACAACAATAAAAAATGATTTGTATTATCATATGACTACCTAATTTTAGTGTGAACTTAATAGTTTATTTATAAACTATCATAGGTAGTTAAAATCATAATGACAGTTTTCAAAAAGAAACTAAAAGTTATTGAACTTAAATTAATGTCATAGTTTATATTTGGTTTTCATTAATATGCATTTATTGTAATACATGACAGTGTACAAGACCATATTACCTATGTAAATCATGAGTTAACTGTATTAATCGTAAATGTAATATTAGACTTTGTTACAAACATGGCGTTAGATAGTAGACCAAAAGTAAAAGTCTGATAATTATAGAATATAATAAAATCATAATGTTATGAACAGTAGAATGAATACAATTTAAGCAAATACTTTATATTTCAAAATATTAAGTTATAGTACCTACCAAATAAACTATGAATTAATAAGATTCGTTTTTTTTTATCCACTTACATAGTTACATTATTACAATATGAAAACGTCAGATTGGTTTATGATTCAATTTAATCTCAAAACAAGTTAAATTTAAGTAATAATAATTGTACTTAATGTTTATCTTGCGATTTAATTGAACGGATATTCGTTTAACTTTTAATCTCTGTAATACTGCCATATCATTATTCATTGAGCCCTGATGTATAAGCTATTGTGCACGGATTCGTTATAGGAAATACTATAAATTACGACTGTAATTATCAGCACTAATCGTATAAAACCTAGGTGTTCATTGTAATAGGTAGGTACATTATATTAATAAACAGAGGGTGTTTAATATAACTACTGTTTTCACGTCAACATGTTGAATATTTCAACAACCCTTGAAACCTGATATGAAGATCTATTTTCTATACGTACATACATCGCGGCTTAACTATAAGGGAGGCTTAGTCCCCTGCATAGGCGTTTTTACTTTTTAGCCCCTCCTTCTGGTTAAAATCGGTGGTGACTGGTTCAATGTATAAGATAATTAATAATTATATGTGTAATATATTGATAAGTCTCCTGCAAAATAAAGAAATATGTTTCAACAAGTAGAACAAAGCTTAATATGTCTCAAAACCCAAAAATACATACAATAACAGATTTGGATTTGTCGTAACATGAACAAATTTGTATTTCGTTGGATTTTTTACGATTGTGCTATTAAACAAATATGCAAATACTAGTATTCCCCTGCCCTATACGGCTATATCTGTTTTTTTTTTTTATTAGCTTTCAATAAAACTTATAATAACATTGAGGATTTACTATGTACAAGTTTATATTGTATAAAGAAAATCGAAACATACTTCAGATCGAGTATGACCCAATACAGAATATTCGGCGTCCTGGTACAGAAAGAGAGTTAGGTATCTAATAAGATTGTCGACATAATGATATTTTATAAACATTTGCATCTAAAAATAAAGGCATATGCCGCATACAGTTGTAAAATGTATATTATACTAATTGTATTGTTTACATTTTATTTTTAATGACGAGAGGGGTGGCGATGGTGCCTTTCCTCTATGGTTTATTTTCAACTCTGATCTCACAGGACTCTCTGCAGTGACTGCTAAATCCTAGTGACACTCATCATGATGGGGGTTATTTTGAACTTTGGTTTTCTACAGGACTCTAGCCCCCGTAACTATTAAATCCTAGTTGCGCACACGCAAACGCAGTCTACGCTAGTATAATATTATAGGTGACGATGTAAAAAGTAAAAACGCACTCGAAAAACTCGTCGCACAGTCGCGATGTATCGATCGCGTGCATTACATCCGAGCATAATATACATAACACTATTATTATTATTATTATTATTATTATTATTATTACACACATATTATATTGTTTCACCGTAGCGATAAAGTCACTGTGGGTGTGTGTGGGTGGTGTGGGTAGTGTGTGTGACGTGTGTGAGGGGTTAGGTTGGAAGCGCCGCCGCCGCCGCAGTCGACGGTGGCTGGGTGAAGAGGTATAACGCGCGCATTAACTGTATATACGTACGGTGGCGGCGGCGGCGTCGTCGTGCAGGAGAGATAGGGCCAACGCGGATTTATTATTCGGTTTCGGTGGTGGTGGCCGCGCGCGTTGTATTATTAGCAATAAAACTCGCGGCGACGCGACGTTTCCGACACACCGTGAGAGGGCAGCGCGGAAAAGGTGCCGCCGCTTTTGTTTATGCGTTTTAACGGGCGCGCGTCACGCGACACACACACCCGCACACACACACACACACACACACACACACACACACTGCGCGTTTATAAGCCGAAAACCCTCCCCTCGCTCGCCCCTCTCCACCCGCCTCCAACCCGGCGCGTTTTAGCCTAGGGTATATTATCCATTAGTTAGAAAACATTATACCGTAGAAAACGTTAGTGCGACGCGACGGTAATAAATATAGTCACTATATAGGTATATATAATACGTATTATATAGAGGAGTGTATACCGCTCATATACCTGCCCTATACATGCATACACGATATGTTATACGACTGCTGAGGTGTCTATGATTTTCATACTTTTTACGGGGGTATGATTGCTAGCCTCTCCGGCGAGAGATATTGCTGCGGTATCTCTGTACGTCACGATGTAAAAGAAACGTCCAGATGCGAACGGCGCGACGTGCAAGAGACGACCGAAAATAAGTGTAATATAATTGTTATTATTATCGTGTGACGTATTAAATGCGTACTTATACCATAACATACAAGTGCCACGTGAAACCGAACGGATAATTTTGACGAGCGTCAGCTGCAGCGCCCCGAACAGCGCACACGTGTACCTCCAACGGGCGAGTATAACTACGCTCTGCACATGCCGTAACACATCGTAATAATAATATTATAATACGCGATGTTCCTACAAGTCCTGACTGCGATCAATGCACGTTTTTACCTATATACAATTTAGCTTGTAACTATGTTTTAAAGTGAAAGTGTTGTCGAACCAGGGTTTTGCGGCTCATATACGATATATAGGATGATAATGTGGGGTGGCCAGTGACCACAAGTCCTGTTCGAAACGGAACTGTCCCTCTTATGAACACCGTGTATTCACGATGTCTCCTTTTATTACGACATACTTCAAACGAGACGCTTTTTCCTTCTATTTTTAGTATATTATATTATATAGTCCCGTTATCTCCATATTGTTATTATAATATTATATTATAGGTACCTATGTGGCTATGTGTAAAAATTAAATCCTATGCAAAGACGTACAAGTGTACAGGATAAAAAAAAATACAAACAATATATTTTTTACTGTTTTGTATTGAGGTATTGAGTTATTGAAACCAAATGAACAACAATTTTTTGTTTCGAGCGTCGAAAGTCATAGTCTGTAATAAGCGTGGGACACGCCCTATATTGGCGCGTATTGCACCGCACTGTAATATTAACCCCCCCCCCCCAACCCTTTACCTCATATAATTTCAGACAAACATCATCTCCAAAATATCATTAAAAATATGAAAGTCAGTGTAAAATTATTCTAGTTTTTTTTTTTAGAATTGAGCCAAAACCGTTTCTCTCATTTTTTTTTTTTTACATTATATTATATTAATATGGTCACTGTAATGTATTATAGCGTTCAAATCACCATCATAAGAGTATAAGACGTCTGCAATATAATATTGTGTAATGTATATCGTAATTATATTTACGTCATTCTATTAACAGTAGTTATTCACATCCGGTTGATAAGTAAACACTAAACACTATAATATTGTTAGTATACGTCATAAAAATACTATATTATTTTTGCTTTATTTACATATATTTTATATCACACGAATGCCTAATAACAGGAGTACCTAGGTATATGTGACCAGCTGGGTAGTTGGTTAAGAATAAAATAAAATTAAACGTTTATATATTAAACACGAATACATAAATGTATTATATATTTATATCAACACTTCATAGTTCAAATAACGTTATTTTTTAACAAAATATTACGATTATGATTAAAATTGGAAGAATTGTCGTTCCGTGTCCCTCTTGTATTCTACGCACGCATGCTATTGATTTGCCTATACGAACTACCTTGCTTTACTTTTACCATATACCATGTTCTTTTGCTGGGTTAATTATTATACACTACAGTCGTGGCATCGTTATATGCATTTTTAAACCAGCAAGTTTTCCGCAAAGTCACCAGGACCCACTGGGCTTGGCAAGGGTTGACGGGGCCCTGTCAAATTAAAGCCATTCTAATCCCTGGTACACGAGCACGTATACACGTGGTCATTATAAATGCAAATCCCAAGCAGGACCCAGGGATCCTTGTCCGATAGAGTAATCCGACGGCAGGATGGATGGGGAAAATTGAAAATTGATTATGAACACGAGCTTCTGTTGTTGTAGGAGACGAACATGGAAACCATCTAATACGACCTTTGAAAGGGTTGCTTGAACACGATTAGCCTGGAAAGGGCATCTTGACATTTCCTATATAAGTTAAGTGATAAAATTTTTTTTCAGATGTTTCTGTTATATTATAATGTGATATTTTTCATTGTTCTATTATTTATAATTATTGTATTCATTATGATATTATAATGTCATTAAACAAAACAAAATATAGGAAACCATTACTTAAAATTTTAAATTATGCAAACATAAAATACAATAGACTGCAAAAACAATTAAAATAATTTTAATATGGCATAAGATAAGGTAATTCCTAAAAGATAGTAAAAATGTCACATAAATGAAATATAATATTATTTAAAGGCTTAAACATCTAGTTCCTAATAACCAAAGTGAAACGTAATGACTATAAACATTTAATTTGATAAAATGCAATATATTATATAAACAAAATGTAAATTTGGTGTAGGTTAAAGTAAAGTCTGGTAAAGTACTAATAAGTAAAGATAACGGTTAGGTTATACGTAATAATACTACCCATATTTTGTCTAACACTCGAAACTATACATCAAAACTAAAAACATTAGGTATAAAGAAATAAACAATCAATTAGATTTTTTTTTTTGTTCAATTGGAAGTAGGTATATTTTTTAAGATCAATATTTAAAATTAGGTATTTGTTTGTTTGAAAGGATTATTATTTGTTATCATATACATATATAAAAAAAGTGATGTGACCTTTTAGCTCTTTTTTAGTAGGTAGTTATATGGCAAATGCAATTTCGCCGGAGAATAAGTTCATGTCCACTCAACATCACGTACATCGCTGTTTCCACGGTAACCGTCTAAATCAAACCACCAGGACCAAAGTAAACAAAACAAACGAAAAAACTTGGAATTTCGCAGGAAACCCAATTGATTCTCGGGGCAATTTTTGCGGCCAAACGTCTTGCTTAATCAACCGAAATCACAGAAAACCTTCTTAGAAAATTGAAAAAGCCCGGGTTCTTGCCGAATCATTTATATCTCATTTCTTTACAATACAGAATGAAAATGAAAAATTGTGAATTTAAAATATAACATGGATATAAAGATTAGTTACAGCGACGATTCATTCAATTATATTAATCAATTTATTGAATAGGTATTATTATATATTGTTTTATATGATATTCAATAGTCACAAGCCACATGTGGGTATATTGACGAAAAATAATTATGATAATTATAATAATACTATGATTAATTATAACATTGTCACATTGAATTAGTAATTGTTTTAATTTCCATATATTGAAGTCATATCAATTTAACTAATTTAAAAACCCCGTAAAATAAGACTTTTTTTTAAATTCCAAACATTTATTTTACTTAACATTTAGGAGATTTGATTTATGTTCCAGAATTTAAAAAATGCCCAAGTTGAATATTGTTTAATAATAAAAACTGATATATTTAATTGAGAAGTTATTACATTGTCAATTAAACAGCTCCTACAGGGTGTCAGTAAACATTTTTGATTTAAATTTTTTTTTTAATCCAACAGTTGCTTTTAATGATTAATGAATGCAATAACAGTTTAGACAGATGGAGGAGGGGTTCAAAAACGTCAAAATGTGCATATGGATGCTTACAGTGTCGTTGTAATTTCTCTTCGAGCGTAAAACGTGTGTCATAGCGATGGAATCATTTTTCCAGTCACTACTCATGTAAACACTAAATAGTCCATATATTATATATATATCAGAGCCATTCAAATTATTTAAAAATAAAATAGTATTAGGGTGATGGATGTTTTC
The DNA here is from genome assembly GCF_005508785.2 of Acyrthosiphon pisum. Taxonomy (NCBI): domain Eukaryota; kingdom Metazoa; phylum Arthropoda; class Insecta; order Hemiptera; family Aphididae; genus Acyrthosiphon; species Acyrthosiphon pisum. The sequence continues at coordinate 109,578,275 of NC_042494.1, read as the reverse complement.
AATATGATATATTATGCAATCCATCAAGACAATACTTAACATATGACTACAATTAATATTTACCTACTCAAGAGTCAAGAACTATAGGTATGTAGGTATATGATTTATTATTTAAACCATTAATTAAGCCATATATTATACATATTTTTTTGAATAATCTTATTATTTATTTTAAATTCGTATTAATTTATATTCTGATCATCAACTTCGATGGAGAATTCTAGTAGCAAATTAGATCTAGTTGGTACTTTTGATAGGTCAAAATTGAAAATTCTCAGTACTTTAAAAAATTATCGGGAGAAACAAATAAAATACAAATGAATTTGTTAATATTTTAATAAAATTACTAAAATAATTAAAATAACCTATTGGTTACCAACAAAGTAGAACATCTTTAATTAAACCGTTTTCGATTTTTTTTTTATCTCTAATTTATGATAAAAATTGACTGTACGATCAATAACACTTAAGAACTAAGTAGACAGGTTAACAAAATTAATCTAACGAGTTTCCTTATAAGTTGTTAACACTGTAATTAAAAAAAAAATCACTGTAATTTCACAAATAATAATAATAATAAAAAAATATCAACCTACCATAAGAATAATAGTAAAATAAATTACTTGAATAGCAATATCAAAAATTACATCATGACGTAATATATTTTTATATAATATAAAATATTTATAAAATATATCTGTATTCGCTCAGAATCTTTTTTCATATGTAAATATTTATCATTGATTTTAAATTTAACACATACATTACAGTGACTTATTCCATGACGAGGTATATACTTGAGTCAAGTTACTTGACACCTACTGTACAGCAGAACAGTAATCTACTTTCCCCTTTTTTATCTATCTTTTATTTCTGTGTGCGGAGACACTTCTTATAGTAGAAAAAATGCTCTAGAGATGTTTCTGGTAGGAAATTGGATCTAGTTGGTAGTTTTGAGAGCTCAAAATTGAAAATGCTCAGCACTTTTAAATATAATTGTAAAAAAAAAAAAAAGTACAAACATTTGTTCAAACTTTAATATTATTATTGAAATCATTTTTTGATAACCGTGGTTTCTGAAAAATTAAACTGTCTAGCACAGAACCGTTTTTCGTCATATACAATGATTTAATCAATCATCGAATTCAAATTAAATACATCGATTACATTGTCAACTCAATAATAAGGAACGCTCGACACCTACTACGATAACCACGTACACCAAAACAGTTACCTACTTGACGGATCTTAATATTTTGTCTAGTTGAATATATACAATTATTAATGATTAACTTATACTTTATAGACGAAAACGATTTCACAACACTTTTGGCTTTTGTAACTATTTATAGTATTTACCATGTACCTATATAAAATACCTATTCAAAATACCTATTACACACGAATTATTCAAAATGTTGGCGTTTAGATTTAACAAAATAATATAATCTATTTGATTTATTTATTTAAAATAGAAATAAGGAACACTGTTTTTTTTTTTTATTATTAAAATTCCATAGATCATAGAGTTTTGAATAATTAGTGTTTGATTTATAAATTTTTTTAAAACATAATTTAATAACATTTGATCAGTACAAACTACAAGATTCTTTTAAAATTAAAATTGTCTTCTACAGATGTATTAATTTATTTTAAGATATTATGTTTATATTAAAATAGCCAATTATAATTGTCCAAAATGTAAATAGTGTTGACATATTAAGCGCGTATATATATAGTTTATAAACTGTCTTTTAGACGATGGTCATAATTTTTTGAGGATCAAACTTTTAGAAACAATTTAACTCTTACTAGTTAGTTTGCTCAATTAAAAGTCATCTTAGTGTTGCTTAATAAGCAAATTTTTATTAAAAGTTATTAGGACAAATAATTTATCAATAATGGGTCTTTTGTAAAAATGAAAATAATTCAGTTATAGGCTTTGCATGAGTTATTTACGTTATTTAACTTTTATATTTAGAAAAAAATCATTTCTATAGAACATTTTTTTTAATTCAAAATATCAATGTACACTTTAATATGTTGTACTTATAAAATGTAAAAATACCTAAAAATACATTTAATTTTTCCGTTTTCCGTGTTCAATTCTAATATATTGCAGGTAGTATTTTGGAATATTTTTGCAAATATCATATTATAATATATTAGTTTCAAAAAATAAATTGATTTCATATTTTGTGAATTTAAAATTATTACGAACCTCCGCCAAATTTGACCAGCCTTTTAATAAAATAAGAATTGTGAAACACATTGATATTTCGTATAATTTCTATTATAAAATTGTAATTATAATTTATTATAACAACAAAAATTAGTAAATCGACTATATTAAATACCTAAAATTTAATGAAGTAAAATGTAAAAAAAAATAAATAAAATAATTATAATAATCTGTCTAATCAGTTATTATATATTTTAAACATTACCTATACAATATTATATTATGTTACCTACCTATAATAACCTACCAACTTTGTATACCAAAATAATAAATAAAAAATAAAACAATACTATCTAATAACCGTCTAATAATAATTAATAATAATAATATTGTACTAACATGATATTATTTTGTCGTCGAGGATTAGGATCACGGTTGAATGGCGAAGCGCGCGAGTTGGCGGGCACGGCAGCGACACAAGGCGGCCGGCACGTAACTGAATGTGCTTGGGCGTAGAGTCGGGAGCGTGCGACTAACAGCGCACGGCGCGCACACGTGACCCAGTACACTACATTCTTTTCATAGGGAATATTGCAGTGAAACCCTTCCGCCTGTTTTTTTTTTTTTTTTTTTTAATGTGCCCTTTCATATATTTCATCGCATTCCAAGCACACCACACAGGTACATGGGTATTTCGTCCTATTTTTTCCCGAGGACATGATCCCATTTTTTTATTTTATTTATTTATTTTTTTTGTTAAAGTTTAGGGTGCGTATAAAAGGTAGATTTACGAATTTGAGTAAGACGTATACGTATATCGTATATGTGTATGTGTATGTGTTTATGTGGACTTATTACGTTATACAGTTATAAATTGAAACAAGTTACTATATCGTTTTGGCCGCCGAGTAAAACGATAAAATGTATTGGTTTAACGATATGATTATGTCATTATAAACTTTTTTCTATTGCGTCTATTAGAACTTATTAAACTTTTTCGTGAATTGAAGGTTTTATAGATCGGTAATCGAGTCTAGATGGTACTTTATATGAGATATAATTGTTCTTAAGTTGGCTACTCCAAATGTAGGTACATATACTATATATATTTAAGAAATCCTACCATAAAAAATGTAAACGTGTTTAAATAAATGTCAGCTCCATTCACAATAAGTTTTTAAACGCGGCGATTTTCCATTTGTTTTCAACTCCACCAACTCTACCAGGGGCGTGCTCATTGAGTGGATGATTCTTGGGGTTTAACTCCTCCCCCCCCCCCATTCATAATATATGATAAGCCATGATACATTTAACTCTCATAAAATATTATACCTCCACTTTTAACCTTTAATTTTTTTTAATTTTTTTTTTACCGATCAATGAATTTTACACAAAAAATATAATGATTAATATAAATACAAAACATTTTTTTTAAACCATATATTATTTTAATAATAATTAATTCAATAGTACATAGTTTATAAGATTTAGTAAAATTAGATAATATTTTCAACTAATATGTATATAATTATTATTTTTTTTTTATTAATATGAACAAATGGGTAAAACTACAGATAAATAGATAATATTAATATAAGTATATAACTATGTATGATTATTCTAATTCTAATATATATAATGTGTGTTAGTTGTTGGTTAAGGTTTATAATAGTATATTAAGATAAATTGTATTATACACCTAGATTGTAATAATTAGTTAATGTCACATTTTAATATCTAGCTATTCATCTATGTAAATAACTGTAATTTATTGTATTTACTTATTTATTTATAACAACTATTTGCATGTTAAAAATTTGTCTTTTTATCAATAAGTTAGATGACCTTGTTGTCAGTAACACTTTATTAATAATAATAAAAAAAAAAAAAGATAAATTGTGTACCTATTGTCTTTTAAAATATTACAAGTACCTAATTTAGATAGTTTATTAAAGATAGAAAATAGTTATGTTTAAAGAAACGATTACACTTCGGGTGTTTTATTTATATAATAGTATTTACCTTGCATATAATTACTTTGGTTAATTTAAACAAACATTAATATTGTTTAATATTATTTTAGCTTCTTACTCAAAATATCAGTTTATTTACATTTATTTTGCATAGCTTGTTTTAAATGCTATGGACATGATAATACTACGTAATAATATATTTATAATTTCAGTTAACATTTACAAAAAAAAAAAAAAAAATGGTTATTGAATACTAAATATTTAAGTACCTACTATAATATAATACTACTATACCTACCTACCTATTATAAAAAATGTATACCTTACAATGTGCTTTGAATTTTGAACACAATAATACCTATCAATAATTAAAGTTGCTTTTTACATTTTAATTTTAAAAACTTGGTTACTGTATGAAATTTAAAAAGAAAAATAAATATAACCCTAATACGTACATGTTGGTAAAACGTCAAATTCTCGTTCACTGAGATCCTTTAAAACGACGAAGCCCCTTTTACAGTCTAAAGTGCTCGGAATAACCGGAAACCCGATTCTAATTTGGAATTCTTAAGAGATTAGTACGGCTCGAGTCCGTTGAATAAATGAGACGGAAAACAAAACTCGTTGCGCCCGGGACGTATACATTCCTGCTCGATTAATTTGACAGCGCTTAGAGTCGTCGTCGAAACGACATCCCCGTTACAGGTGGTTCCATCTTTTTTTATACTTGGTATACAATTTTACCCCTTACTCGGAAAATAACATTTTCGTACTGAAATTAGTGATAATCAAAATTGTAATGATGTTTTTTAATTAATTTTTCCGTTGATTGCTCAAATCATTATATACGAATGTTTTCATTAATTTTAGTTTTCCTTTCATATTCTATTTTATAATTTAAAATATATATTAACTACTGTAATTTCACCATAACTACGTTCCTACTATAATGACACGAGGCCCAACTGTTAAATCTGTTTTAATATTCCGAGTTTTTCTCGTCACTTAACTTTCAAAACCTACATATTTTGTAGAACTATATTATAACGTATTCGCAGTTTTATGATACTATATATTACTACCAAACATTAAACGTTTAATGTGACGTAAAATACTGAATGACAGTAATAGATAATTTTGTATCACAGGTACATATTAACTATTGTCATTTTAATATTTAACTCAAACAAAAACAATCACATTTACCTACCGTGTTTGTTGAAAGTTTCAGTAGCCCTTCGGTTATAAATCATAAGGGTGAGTTGAAGTTAGTCTCTATATACATACAACCCGGGAAATCCGTTCTAATGTCTATTATAAAGGGCCAAAATGCAAATTCAACATCGACTACTACCGCGAGTTATAGGCTTTGACTATAATGTTCCCTCCTCCGCTCTGCTCGAGGCACGTCGTCGTATAACAATTAAGTGAATCCCCCGCGATGCCGTATATAGGAGCACCATATTCGCAAGATGATAATGTCAACAACGTTCATTCCTCCAACTGGGATTTCTCTCCTGAACGTAATTAACACTACACGAGCATCTCAAGTCAAAAATACATTAATACAATCACGTATATTATATATTATACCTATAGTGATAAGTGATGGGATATCATGAAAAAAAATCAATTCGAATAAGTAATAACGTTCGGTTACGTCAAATATTTTTATTTTATGCTTCTACGTTAAATTGTAACGTAGAATAATATGATACATACTATACTATGGTTGGGGTTGCTGAACCGTGTATTTTCAATTTCTAATTTTATAATATCAAAAACAATATTAGGTATAGCCGTATAGGTAGCGAAGCAAAATAGGTACATATCACGTAGTATAAAGTCACGATAATACACAAAACTGTCAGTTTTCTGATTTACACGTAGGTATTGCCTATTAAATATAGGTACCGATTATTACACTATTACAAAACAATACGGTTCGTGAATTTGTCAGGTCACTTTACGCGTTATTTTATTGTGTACATTAATTATTTCTGTACACATTACTTCGAAAAACATGTAACCTATTTTCCATTATATAAATCAAGCATAATATCAAAAAAGGACTTCTGTATGGAAGGGCTAAATAATTGTATAATATACCATCGATTTACGAGATTTAATTTAGTCACATGATAAACGGTAGTACGTCAGGTGCACATTTTTGGAAGGGGAAAGTGCACATGTTTTTCTGTTATAATAATACACGTTAATTTGATCGAGACAATGTGATTAACGACGCTTTTGCAGTTGTCAGTGGCACACGCGACATGTTCTGACAAATGATGTAACTTTTGTAATCATGTATAACTGGAAGAGAGAAAGAGGAAAATATGACCTAAGTGTCCAGTGAAATTCTGTTTCTTGTTTTCAACCATATATATAAGCCCCTCAGAGAATTGAGCATTTCCCCTTTTATCCTAAAAAAAAAAGTTCAAAAGTTTGAAGGGTTTCTCGATAATAACAGAATCGCTAACGAGACACTACTAAACACTAATAAGGATTCTGTAAAATGTTTTACAAAGATTTTACAATTTTATATGATTCCATTTCTCAATATATTTTAGTTGCCGTTTTTACGCCAATATTTTTTATCAAAAAAATTGATTCAATATAATTTTCACCTACTAATTACCATCGATTCATTAACAACCAAACTATTATCATCATGTATAACATTTAAGATATATATATGAATTATTATAACGTATTAAACTATTATCTTTTGGTTTAAATATATATGTTACGGGCAAAGTAGAAAATTGGAATAAGTTAACATTGTCCGGGCATTGTATACAGTGCCCATTTAGATTGGGCACTATACAATATTGAA
>NC_042494.1:109561996-109570480 GCF_005508785.2 Acyrthosiphon pisum | reverse complement strand
GGGCATGTACACAGTGCCCGGACATTGTATAACAATGCTCAGGTTTCTTACTTTGCCCGACGCCCGTAACATATAAATATATAAATCTCGTACAATTATATAAGTATAAATCAGAATGTTTATTACTTAGCTAAATATTATTAAAATCCACAAACGATTCCCTAATAATGATAAAACTATAACGTTCCTACGGTAACGACTAACGAGTTATGAAGTATTTAAATGCTAAAAAAATAAATACAAAAACTATAGTTACACGTTTTATGGATGTTTATAAATAGCTAAAACATCTCAAGTCTAAAAGTAAAAAAAATATATAGAATTTCATGATCCATAAAATTCTTATATTTTTGAGAGTTTTAGTGTGAAAATTTGAGTAATTTTAGCCACGCTAAAATTCAGCATCGTCATTAAAATATTATGTACAACATATTTTACGTATGTATACCAGGTACTTAAGAAAATTTCCCACGGGATATATTTTAACCATTGTTGCTATTTTATTACTCAAAAGCCAACAAGGTTTTTATTTGAGTAGTATAATTTTATAAAAAAAATTACGTAAAAAGTTTGAACGACTTTTGTTTATTATATTTATTTATTGTACAATCAAACGACACGTAGTATTAAAACGGAACACTACAAGTAATTTGTGTAAAAAAATAAAGAAAATGATTGCTAAAACAGTATAATAATAACAACGAACAAACATAGTATTGTAACAGCTATAACAAAATGTACTTAATAAACTTGATCAAATTATTATGGGTAGCTATAGTGGAAGAGACTCGATTAAAACTCATTTAATAAAAAAAAAGTAAAATAATATGTCTATTTGGCAAAAGCAAGCATTATTGATTTGTGTCCATTCCATATATTATATCCTTCATAATCGAATAAAAATAATAGCACGCACAATGTGTTTGTTGTTGTTTAAAATGTTTAATACCTTCCTAAAATAGTTGTAATCATTAAAGTATTACAAAAGAAAATGGGCATTATAAATATTATTTTATATACGCAAACTGTTATTCGTATTTTACGGTGATTTGCTAACAAATCGTTCGTATACATATTTTTTTTTTGTTCGGGTTTACACGGAAGTATTTTTTGGAACTGATTTCGGATTCCGGATGTGCTGTATAACTGATCGAAAAATAAATCTTCATTGCTTACTAATAAAATCGGGTCATATATTACCAACAGTTTTTTATTCATACATATATATATATATATATTTAAGGTATCTCGCAGGTAAGTATACACGTGTTTATATACGTTTGGCCGTTTGGTAATCCCGTCCGAATCGAATCTTTATCGACGACGGTGGTCAAGCGCAAGGAATATCAAACGGCCCATTGCTAAGGGGAATACTGATGGACCGAGATCTCCACGCAAAGGAAATCGTAAAACCAAAACAATAGAAGAAAACCCCAAATAAAAGGATAGTGGTTCATTGGAGTATTACTTGACACATCAAAACCGTGGAATAGCGGATTTTTATCGTGTTGTAGAAGCGAAGGACCTGTTCGTCGTTCAACAAAAAGGTTTTTGCAGGAATATAGATACTCTGCAGAGTGCGTATGCTTTCTAATTTATTGAAACCTCCGTGTCCCGTTATTGTAAAGTTTATCAAAAAAAGCACTGTATTTAAAAATCAATCGCGTTGACAAAAACGTTTTTTGAAAGTTAATATAAAGTTTACAACTTTACTGTGTTGAATATAATACAATATAGTATTCGTAGATGCATTAACTATAATATTAACTAAGAAATTAATTAAACAGTTAAAATGAATTTAGAAATCAACTAATTGTTACATTATATTAGATTAGTTTTATATTCGTAACATTTATGCAAGAGAAAAATGAGATTTAAAATTAAAATATTATAAATATATTATCATCATCTACCAAAATAATAATATTTTATTAAGAAAATCAAAAGTAATAAGCTAACCTACCAGCCATCCGTTAAACTAAATTTAGTAGCAACTACAGTATTACTTGTTAATTGATACGTTTTTATACAAATCAGTTTAGTAATTATATAAAAAAATATATGACAATATTTCTGTATACAAATTGGTGAGTTAAAATTATTTAATATAAACTAATATAACAGTTATAGTTGATACATTTTGCAAATAAATAACATTAATTCTGTAACGAATTGTATAAATAATAAATCGCAAGTGTAATAAGCACTTTATTTTATAAAGAATATAAATTAATCCTTACTATCTTTCCATATATCTATAAGAAAAAAGGATAAGGTATCGTCCATCATATTATAGTATCACACAATAGGTAACATAAATTATATTATTAAATAACATTAGTTTCTTCAAATTCTGATTTGTCAGTGATTTTCTATTGGAAAAGAAAATATTTTTAAAAAAATTTTATATCGAAGAACGTCAAAAATAAAATATAAATACATTATAATAAATTTAAAAATAAATTCACTATTAATTAACTCTATAAAACATAATATTATACAGTACCTACTTAACGTATGGACACGTAGACACCATGGACAGTAGACAATTTTTTATTGGAAAGTGTGCACTATCATTTATGTTGTGAATATTATTTACTTGATTGGTAGATTACATTACACAGTGCTATAGGTTCATAAAGTAAGCCACCAAAATCCAAAGTGTTTTATTCAAGTTTTCTCAATAAATAATAGCTACCTAGTATGTCATTTGTAAGTATTATTTGTATAGTTGTATTTGTTTTGTTACTCTTTGATACTATTTGCAGACATTTGACAGTAAAAATGTCACAGAAAAATCAACATATCTTTATACTTCATAATTATACATTAGTTACTAAATATAATTCTATAAATTACAATACAAGAACAATTATATTTTAATCACATCCAAAATTGTTTATGGCATCGAACAATTTTATGGAGTATCCTATAAATGAGAAATAGTAAGTTATGTTTATGTACATTATACATTATACATTTCTGAGAACATTAAAATGCCACTTTAATCGTCGTAGACAGACTTAGGTCAGCATAAAACTGGCGATATTGTACAAGGTTTAAATGCAATTTTGATAAAATATCACTCTCGACATGCAACATAAAAATGTCTATTTTTATTACCATACGAGAGCTTAATTTATATAAAAAAAAAAATGTAGGTCAAAACGTAACATTTCAACGATATTTGTGTATCCAAATTTAAACTATACCGATTTATTCAAATGGGTCTTCTTAATTATATGAAACCTTTATTTACCTTTATACAAAATATTAAAATAAATAATTTTTTGGGGGAAAATGAATAACCCAGTCAAAAAAAAAAATTTATATGACAAGAGTTTCACCTGCATTGCGCACGCAAAAAAGGGACTTTTAACGACTGAATGGTAGAGTGAGTTTGGGAGGTGAAGAAACGTTTGTGTTGAAATTCGAACGACGTATTTCCGATTGCCAGGGGCGACCATAGTACCATTGCTATTGTTCTCTGGGCAAAATCCCCCCCTTTCTTGTCTGCAATGACATTCTCCCTTTAGTAAACTGTATAATATTCTCCATAAAGTCCCTAGTTTTTTTTGTTAAAAATATGAATTTCATTCGGGAAACGTTGATCAAGATCGCAATTGTATAAATTTATAACATTGCGTATAATAGCCATAGGCTATATAGTTGTCTAAAGACGAACCCTAAACGTGCCATTAAAACGTGCAATATATCCCTGCAGTTATTTTTTACTGCATTTAACAGGTTTTTGTTTTCTATTCAAACGACGAATCAATTGCTTTCGTTACACGTACCATGTAACTACCATTTTGAATTGAAATATTATGTATTACTTATTGAGTTTATTAAGCCATGATAATACCTATGTACCAACAACTACCAAACTGTTTAAGACCACTAACTAACCTTGTCGTTTGCTTAAAACGCATGCACTATTGATAGTATATTTTCCAAACCTTAATATTTTTTGTCCAAAATAAACTTTAATTTTTAATTCATTATTTGTTTAGACTTACTCTACTAAGCTCAATAAGAACATTTTGATAGAAAAATATTCAATATATTTATATTTATTATATGATATCTATTACGGTCGTAATATGACCGTCTTTGATCAGAATATCAAATTCGTTTTTTCGTATATTTACAATGATAATATATATATATCATTGAATTCTAATTCAACACATCCATTAGTGACCAATAATCAATAAAGATGTACACTGGACATCTTAGAATACAGCAGACTGCAGAGCGACAACCCCAATGTTTTTAAAGTATTTTTTCCGATTATTTTAAAAATTTCTCCTAAATAATTTGATATAATTAAAAAATCACACCGACACATCATTGTAAAACCAAAACATCGCTCCATTCAGAATTTAAAATAATGTCAAATAATTAAAAAAAAAATTATAAAATAATGATTTCCAAGCCTATTACAATTTAAAATTGTTAATTATGTAAGTACATAAATGATTCAAATTTTAAGTAGGTATTTTTAAAAGATTATAGTAGGTGAACACTAAACAATGGAGTCGTATATATATAACATTATAAAAACTAAAATTCTTATGAACGTATAAACTAGTATTATCATCTGGAATAAATTAAAACTGTGTTTCGATAACGATATAATCATGTCAAAAATCAGTATCCGTTATGTATAACATAAGTTAGCAACTGCAGGGTCATAAAGTGCAACGGTGCAATCAGCTGCGGAGCAGATAAAATCAGAATTGTGATGAAGTCCGCTTGGAAATGAAATGGAGGATTTAGGCAAATCCGTAGGAAATAAAAATAAAGGAGGTGAAGTAAAAGACTTTGGATAAGAAACAGCATTAAGCAAAATTCGAGTTTTATGAGGTAGCCATCGGCTATTACGACCCTTGGGGCGGCTGGGTCTAAATCGGCGGAAAATCGGATGGAAATGATTCTTAGGCTACTGTTTTTTTTGTTTTCTCTCTCGCTTTTCGTCTAAAGTGGGGAAGGAACTCAGTGTTTTTGGCAATGGCAAAAGGGGGAGTTGCAACTTTATTTTTCTTATATCGACGCAGTCAACAGATGCCGGCGTAATACAGACGACGTAAATGCTGCGGGTCTTTTAGTGAGTTTTACGATAGTAAAAAGAAAAAAAATCCGATTTTATGATGGTCAACTGTTACTTGGTTCTTTTGTTTCAAGAGGGTATTTCTCCAATGTTTGGACGTTTAGGTTTTAAAATAATTTTCTCAAGAAAATATTGATATTGATTAAGTTAAAATGCAATGTACATAATACAATGTAAAATACAAGCTTTAAGTAGAGTGACATAGAAATAATATAACGCTAATAAAACTGAAGCTCTAAGATAATTAATAAAAGTTATATTATAACTATAAGTTTTAAAGAAAGATATTCTTTATGAATAACGTTCTAATTTTTAAACAGTGTATTTCTTTTTAGTTTTTTATAAGTAATTGTAGTATCAAATTACCTACTAGAAAAATTATCATTTTATGATATTTAATTCTTAATTAGTAGGACGATATAGGGGGCTCTAAATATCTACCCCCTTAAATTGACCATACAAAAATACGATGTTCCTCTATTAAACAACCAGCAACACACATTTGTGATGTGTTTACCTCTCAAACTCGTATTAATTATATCATATACCAACCCGCAACACGCTTAAACCACAGACTGAAACCTTAAGTATGTAAAATATTAATGTTTGAAAATGCTCATAACTCACTTAAAAATTAAAATATCGTAAAAAACAAACGAAAAGGCACAGATAATGTTGTTACCTAAAAGTTTGATAATAGGTAAATTCACTCTAAAATCAAAAATGACAACACCCTATTGAAACTATAGTTTCGCTATAGCGAACTAAAATTTGCTATAACGTACGTGTGTAAGACGGAGACAACACAGCGGGTACGACGTCCTCTTAAACCTAACTGAATTATTATCAGAATTTATGTTATTATTTCTGCGTATATCTAATGATTAGTGGACATTAGACAATGGTAGGTTTATAAAATAAACTGTGATACAATTTTATAGGTACGTGAAATCATGTTTATTATCTGAATACGTTCAGAAATAAATACCTCTACAGATAAATCATTGTAATCAGTTAAAAACAAATCTGACCAAAGTTATATTTACCATTTTTTTTTGCTACCGTTAGCTGTTAAAAATAATATTAATGTCAAATATTCTACCTTTAGAAATGAATTATGAAACTTTTGGAGCAGTTTCTGTATTCTAATAAGTAATAAAGGTATTATGCGTGAGCAGATATTTTTTTAAAAAATCCTATAGCTCCCTTGCCAACCTATATCATTAAAATTGTAGGTAAGTATAATCATTATTCATACAAAATCACTATAAGCTCTTGAAGAAATACGACGACCGAAAAATCGGTATTTTAAAGTAATAAAATAGGTACAATATATTATGATACATTGATATTAATTTATGTTTAATTTTAGTTAATTAATAAAAAATATCTGATAAGAAACAAAAGTAAAGTTTATATAGACTCTTAATAGTTAATACTTAAGTATATGTAAATTATGTAATCATACAGGTACCTATTATGCATTATCAGATATATTGTAACGCGTATAGCCGAAAGACGAGTACTTATACTTATAAATTGCATTAAATTCATATTGACCATAATAAATAACATTATACATTTATACAATATTAAATTATACAATTATATCAAAAACCATTACTTCAGTTCCTTACCTGACTTTTTTAATCAGTTAATCAGCTATTATGTTGTATGTTATTTAAATAAATTAAAGCTATTGAAGTTAACGTTATTTACCTAGGTATACTTTTTTTTAAACTCAACTAACCATTTTGGACTTCACTACATAATTATGCGAATTGGTACAATTAATGTGTACCTACTGAAAACGTACATGTATAATGTATATAATAATGATTTTTAACTTTAATTTAGTATTAAAATATCTTAAGCAACTAATGACTATATACATATTAAATGTGCTTTACAAAATATTAAACAAGATCGATAGTTTAATAATTATTATAATATTTCGTATTATCTTAAATTATATAATTTACTCATCATTAATCTACTTACTTTTAAATTGTATTTAACTTTCAATTTTTTTTTTTTTTTGGACAAATTGCTTTGTGCATAAACAAACAAATTTTTAAATATAAAAATATAATCAACTATTAAAATGTCTACTTCAAACTTTTCAAATACTATACTTAGCACGCTTTTATGATGTCAGTAATCGTATAAAATTAAACACATTTTTTCATTATTATATCACATTGATAAAAATTGAAGAGTTTAATTAAAATATAACATAACTAATTCAAAACTCACGGACTTTCCAGCAACATTTTACAATATTTTATTCCATATTGATTATTGATACAAGACGACCAAAGTAATTCCCTATTGAACTAATAACAGGCCATATACAAATTAGTAATAACTGACCGAATAAGGATATTTCTTAATTATAATTGAATGATTAAATATTTAAATCTTAGGACTTTGGTGCAAAAATACAAAACATACTATCAATTAGAAAAAAAATTAAAAATCAGTGATAAAGAGAAAATTTGAATTCGAAAAAAAGAATGTCTAAAAAAGTCTACGAGTGTTAGAGATATGAGAATAATAATATGAATATTGTACTCGACGAGAAAAACATGCGCGACACCATTTGTCCTTAACAAAAAAAAAAAGAAAAAGAAAGATTCTATAAGAAAGATACTGAAAAAGGAATAAGGCTATTTTTCGCGCAGAGCCACAAGGGGAAAACGGTGGCGTACGTCGACGTCATAAATAAGATGCCCGCGGGGGCTCGTGATGAAAATAATAATAATAATAATAATAATAATAACAACGTGTTCTCTGCCGACACATATCCCTCTCCGATTTTGATTCCGTGGCCACACCACACGCGCAGGTTATACTGGCAAAATATGAAAAGCACGGTAGTTGTGGCAATGTCACGCGATATAATACGCATACACTTGGAAATCTTCCCCTTCGCGCCGTGGGAATTGAAGACAGAACACACCCCCGACCCTAATATCGGACGATATTGTTGTGTACCAGTGACAATTTCCACACGTGCATTTTACATTCTACAGTATTATTATATTATTATAATACACGGATGATCATCACGCGTTCGATATCGTATATATTATAATATATATATGTTAAATACCATGCGCAAGCCACAAGGTGGCTCCATTCAAGTGTACCTACTATATAGTATATGATAGTACTCCTCCTCATTATATTTCGAAATGTTTTAACTTTTTTTTAAATATTATTTTTAGATAGTTTGATGACACATTCGCAAATCAAAATTTTTGTGTAGGTAAAAAATTATATTCCTAACGATTTTTTAAGATTTTGCTTTTTAAAATGACAACATATTATAGGTACCTACACTTTAAATTTAATATTCCGAAGCAGAA
>NC_042494.1:109560863-109561896 GCF_005508785.2 Acyrthosiphon pisum | reverse complement strand
TTATTCCAATGTTGTGAAATCTGTATATTATACTTACTACCTACATAAAAGTCATAAAAATATTATAAATTATTAATTCAGTCTGTCTGTCAGCTGTCTGTTACATACGTTTTCATGCTTAAACTGTTGAACCAATTTCGATGATTTTTGGTATAGAGATAGGATAGAGTATAGAGACCTTGGAGAAAAACATAGGCTACTTTTTGTCTCGAAACTTGAAAGGAATGAAATAGGGGATGGTGAAATATGGAAATTTAATATTTTTTGTTTATATAAATGGTTGCCAATATGGCAAGTATTTATATTTGAAATAAGCGGAGTTAAGTGCCGAGTGACACGAGTATACCTACGCAGGGCCGGATCTAGGGGGGGGGGGGAAGTCGGGGATTTATCCCCGGGCGTATAATTTTCGTGGGCGTATTTTTAAGGTTTTAAATTTGTAAATTGAAAATTGAAAATGGACTTAAAAACAAAAGTCAAAACTAGATACAAAATAATATTTTACAGGAAATGTGTAATATTGAGTATGCAAATAAAATAAAATAATGATTTAAAAATTAAAAAGGACAAAATATGAAATAGGTACGTAGTGCCGTGGAAATATAATTTGTTATTTGTGTTTGCTTTTTAAAACAAAAATACTATCCTATTGATATGTAGCCCAAGTCAGATTTAAAATTATGTTTTACATATTATATTAAAATAATCTAAAAGGAAATTTATATTCTATTTTTTATTTAATTTATTTTTATAGTTCAAGATATCAAATAAACAAACGGGTTCTTATTATTTTGGAAATTTATAAAATTTAGAATGTAGATTTTTTAGTATATACATTTAATCCATAAGTTATAATCCATGATAAAGTAAATTTCTTTATCAAGTTATAATCATCACATTAAAATTGTCAGTACATAATCACATTTTTGTTTCATTGTATTTTTCCGTATCTAAACATATTAAGTTTTGATTATAACAAATATTAAAAATGAAAAATGTATGATATTGATATGTTGTAAATTAAATATTGTTC
>NC_042494.1:109556659-109560813 GCF_005508785.2 Acyrthosiphon pisum | reverse complement strand
CTTATAAAAAAAAATTGTGCATATGTATTTTTAATATCTCTTTCAACTGCTATTGTAACAATGTATCAGGAGCCTTGAATTAATTTTTTACACTTTTTGGCCCAACAGATAAAACTTTAAATGCTAATAAAAAAAAACTGTGACTAAGGATTTTTAATATTTTTAAAATCTCATTGTAACAATATAGTAGGAGCCTTGTATTAAATTTTCAAGTATTTTACAATAATGTGTGTTTTTTTATTTTTCATTTTTTCATTTTTTATTTTTTTATTTTTTTATTTTTGTGTCAGTCATCACCTTTTAGGACAGAAAAAGTACTTCGATTTTCTTCAACAGTATCTTTTCTCATAGGAAAGTGAATCTAGTTGGTACTTTGGGGGGTCAAAAGTAAAATTTTTCCAATAGTTTTCAAATTGCATTGAAAAACAAAAGAAAAATTAAGGAAAAACGGGAATTTTTACGCAAAATCTGTTTTCGAGAAAATTGATTTTGGTTTTTGGTGTCACTTTAAAACGAATGACTAGATACATGGAATTTTCACTGGTTGTTTATATATCCATTTTCTATACATGATAAAATTTTCAAAATATTTTGATATTTGAGCTGTTTACGGACAATTTCAGTTTCTAATTTAATTAGTTTTTTTTCTATGAATGTCAATAAAACTTTATTTGTTGAGTAAAAATACTTGAAAATTTATTACAAGGCTCCTACTATATTGTTACAATGAGATTTGAAAAATATTAAAAATTCTTTGTTGTAATTAAAAAACGAGTGCCTGTAGAAACTTGAAAATTTCACTGAATGTTTATATTAGCATTTTCTATATACGATAAAATTTTGAAAATAATTTGACTCTTCTTGAGCTGTTTACATTGTAAGTTTTCAGTTTTTTTAGTTTTTTTTTCTATAAATATCAATAAAGTTTTATCTGTTGGGCCAAAAAGTGTAAAAAATTAATTCAAGGCTCCTGATACATTGTTACAATAGCAGTTAAAAATATTAAAAATACATATGCACAATTTTTTTTTATAAGCATTTGAAGTTAAAATGTTGACAAAATTTATCAAATTTAAAATTGAATAATTATTTTGTAGTTAAAAATTTATAAAATGTTCATCTTTTATATCTAAGGATTGAAAATTTAAAACAAGATTCCACGTAAATATTTAATTCTGTTACCAAAAATTCTATGAAATACATAACCACAGTTTATTTTTTTAGTCATTTTAAGTTCAAATTTGGACGAAATTACATATTAGAAAACCTGGAATAACTATTTTAGTTATTTTGTTGTGATTGTATAATAATATTTGTGGGTACTTGAAACTTCTACAGTATACTATTATATATCTATGATAGTACCATGGTTTGTTGTTGATGTATATCGCGTTACCTAATGGATATTGTGATGGGATTAAATTGAAAAATTATTAAATAATACTATACATAAGTATACCTATAATAATATGTAGTCTAATATCTAGACTTGACAAAGCCGTCTCTACTCAGAATCGTTTTTTTTATACAGTGATATTATATCATTGAATTCAAATTTAATACTATCCATTATGCAGTGACCCACTTGTAACCTACTGTACAGCAGAGCGACATCCACTTACCCACCTTTTTTGTGTTTGTTTTACAACAAAGTCGAAATTTTAGAAATAGGGGCTACGCAAATATTACCGTTTTTCTGTATTTATTTTTTGTTTTTTCCAATTATTTTAAAAAGTACAAGATATTTTAAAATATCTCTCAAAATACCAAATGGATCAATTTTTTACCAGATACCACCCCCACAGTAAAATTTGAAATATTTTAAATTCTTTAAAAAGTGACGACAGACTAAAAATAGTAAAAAAAAAAAAAGTAGGCATCATCATAAAATTAATGCATTCATCACTCCCGGAATCTAAAACAATAAATAAATAAAAATAATCGTTTTTTTAAATACATTTATGAATTCAAATAAATCAATTGAAATATTTGAATCATTGACATATTATAATAATAAATTATACTTTTCTTATCTAATAGATATTAAGCCATAGAAATTCTAAGAATATAATATTAAGTGTAATAAAAGAGTGAATACCTATATAGACTGATAAAGTGATGAATAATGTTTAGGTGAATAAGAAAAACCGTTTTATTATTTGGAACTTTCAATTTAAAAGACCGATACTGAATACGTTAATTATATAATGACAATCGACAGTATCTAGGTGAAGCCTTGAGTTCAAAACCCCTTCCCTCTCACGAAATATTAGTTGGCTTGATCCTCTACTTGTTTTTAGAAAACTAGGTTATTTGTAAGAGCTCATATACAGATAATTGTAAATCTACATATTTTTAAAAACAATTAAATTCTTGGTTTCTACTCCCAGCCAAAAAAGCATGGTAGGGAATTGTTTCACATATAGAATATAGATATAGAAATATTTATTTATTTTTTCCTGCGTGAAGCTTCATTCAGTAGGTACAACAATCAGCGTCATTTATTTTTAATTTAATTTTGATTACGTCTCTCCAGTTAATTTTAAGATACGCCTATAAGTTGAGTTAATTTAAAATAAGATATAATCGAATATTATACATATTTTCTTATGATTAACTATACAACGATATTACCCTTACGACCTTACCCTATAAAATCAATTTCATTTTAGAATACCAATACGTTTTTTCCATATGTATGGAGAATTATACTTACAATTTTCTAAAAACCATACGGTTGAAAAACTTAATACCAGTTGTACTGATAAAAAAAATCTGGTATTATTATTTTTTCCATCGAAAAGTATCTTTTGACCCAAACAGACTCCGATATATTGTATAGCATTATTTAATATATTCATCTCACGCACTGTCGTACATGTATCCGATTCATGGTAAAGTGTATATATAATATAATATGTACATTTACTTATTTAGATAATTTATAAAACAAAAAAACTCTCTTAAAAATTTGAAATTCACAACATATAAGTATAATAATATAATAAAAATTAAAGATATAAGTAAAGCATATTTTACTAAAAATACTAAGTTTCCTAAATGCCTATTTTGGAAAAATCATGATTTTAATATATATACTATATGTATATAATTAATATATAGTTAAAGATAAACAATATTCACTTAGATTGGTACAAAATATTTAATAATTCATTGTCATTAAAATTAACATTTTTAAAAAGGAGAGAACTTATTTTACAAAATAAAACATTCAGACAAACTTGGTAATATTATAATATTATAATTTTATAACTACTTTATTTTCGACATACTAGCTGTAACACAATACAACAACAAAACTTGGTTTTCTCACTTACTTATGAACAATTATTTCTAGACAATAATGTATTCATATTCATTGTTTACCTATATTATATAACAACTAAACCATTAATAACACTCGCGGTACAGCGCTATTGTAATTTGATTATTTATCAAACAATAACTCACGATTCATGAAGTCAACTGTTGACCAGTAGCTTACCAGCCGAATATATTATATGATTAATATTATTATATTTAATAATCCTACATCACGATTATTATTATAGGCATTTCGCGCCCACGCGTTGTCATTAAATTATATTAAATTTTTTATCTATTCAAACAATCGTCACCATAATACGCGTCTAAACGAATCCTGCAGAGTAGTGCATGAACAGACGTAATTTATGAACAAACAATGGGGCATACGTATCACTAAACTGAAAGTGTTCATTGTCCAACCTGTTCGGTTAACGGTGTTTGTACTATGGATACATCACACGTGTGAGTAGATACGTTTCCGCGGCGGTAACATTATTGACAATTATTTCGCGTGAAAACAACAGTTGCCATTAGGAATATAGGTAGGCCAGTGAGCCGGCGAGCCGGTAAGAATCTCTGAAATATAATATGATATATTATACTGTACCTATATGTAGGTACTTTTATGTTTTCAAAAATATACAGTGTGATTCACCAATCATACTCACCCCCATTATTTTATTTAATAATAATTTTATTCAAATTCTAATAATTGACATTTTTAAACATAGATATATTATAATATATACAGACCATATTTTTAAAATTATTGAGATTTTTTGTGGTGGTTACTTAAGAGGATGTACACACCCGCATGTGTTGTCTCA